>NW_028261384.1:115466400-115643066 GCF_051295495.1 Thamnophis sirtalis
TATATTGGGTTGACTGCTCAGTCCCATTTTGATGAAGTTGCAGATTATTACAGAGATATAGACATAAACATCTACATACTGTGCAAAAGGGACAATTAACAGGCCAAAAATGGAACAAAAAGACCAAAACACTTCTCCTGCAGCAACCAACACCCAGATGAGCATAGATTAACCACAAGATTAACATCAGACCAACAATCAAGAAGTAAACAATACCCCAGGCAAGGAACTACCAAGCAAGCTAACAGTGAACAGCCCAATCAAAGAATCACCAAGACCACTCTCACCAACTTGATAGGGCCATCCACTAGAATTGAGGGCAAACCCCGCTCCCTACTAGCACTGGTGATGTTACCTAATTTGGGTATTGAAATGTCTGCAAGAAAAGAACTCAGAGAGTACCAGGAATTCTTCATTTCATTCCTGAGCTACTAATCTTCTCCTTTATCTTCTAGGTGGGTTTGTACAAGTTGTTATGTTAGGCTAAAAAGTTGGATAACTTGTGATTGGAATTTTAGCTTTGGCATGTGTAAACTAGCCCGTTCATCCTAAACTATAACTGATTTGACTGATTTGGGTATCCTATGTTGGATGAGCAGAGTAATGGGGCTTTACTGACTCTGCTTTAAGGTAGTTATGTAGTTAACCCTCCTTAGAGCCAAAGACAAATTACTTGGTTGTTTATAATTGCCAATCTTGCAACTCTTCCTTTCTCAGGTTTATCGCCATGGTGACCGATCTCCCCTCAGCACCTACCCTACAGATCCCCACAAAGCAGCAGCCTGGCCACATGGTTTCCAGCAGCTGAGTGAGGTACATTCAGGGGCGAATTTTAATTATTGTTATGGCAGCCTGTGCCAGAATGCAGAAGAAGGGGCAAAAATGACAATCCTCGCTTGGTGCCAGCTGAAGCCTGTCCTACATAACATCTGCCTGCCCCAGGTCTTTGACTCGATAAGTGGATAAAAATGCTGAATGCAGTCTAAATATTTGGCAACTTTTCGACCCACCATAATAATACTAGTAGTAGTTTCCTGGAAGTAACCTTATAAAGTATCCTGTTGCCAGCAATTGCCTGTGCAGGAACTAGATAAACATTCTTGAAGGCAGCTATAAATCTTACGACAATGCAGGAATGCATAAGCTAAGGAATAACAAACAAATGCTTCAGAAGCTTAAATTCCTCGCAGACAAATCCAAGAAGCAGAGTAATGCCAGGTCTTGTATCACACCAGAGGTCAGCCAAGAAATCAAGTTTGCGCATATTCAGGCTGTTATTCGGTTTATATCTTACTCTGCAGCCCCAAAGCAAGCCTATTTCGGAGGGTAATATTTTAATATTTGCTTTTTCCTTGTTTAGGTGGGCATTTTGCAACAGAAGGCTCTGGGGAAATTCCTCCGGGAGAGATATGCTGGATTTTTGAGCCCTTCCTACAAACCACAAGAAGTAATCTTTTTTTAATAACACATTGGTCAACATAATTCAGTTCCTTTGAATTCCCGAGGCAGCAAACAAACTGGATGAAACTATAAACAGGGGAAGACAAATAATAATTAAAAATAAATAGCAACAACTAGTGAATCCAAGCCCTGACCACAATCTTGCCCAGACTTTTTAGTTTGGGGGTGGGTATCTTTGGCTGAATCTGTGAAAACCAACACTTCTTAATCTAAGACCAACATTTCTCGAAAAGTCATTTTAAAAATAGTGAGGAAACCTCCCAAATGTTTCTCCCTTGCTCAAGTTGCCACA
The DNA here is from genome assembly GCF_051295495.1 of Thamnophis sirtalis. Taxonomy (NCBI): domain Eukaryota; kingdom Metazoa; phylum Chordata; class Lepidosauria; order Squamata; family Natricidae; genus Thamnophis; species Thamnophis sirtalis. The sequence goes on from NW_028261384.1 coordinate 115,468,154, forward strand.
GGTTGTCAATAATGGTATTTGCAGAAAATCCTCTATTAAGGTAAATTTGTAGATTAAGATCAAATTAATGGAATAGAGTAACCAGTATATATGGGTGAGTACATACATATGGGCTGTAAGGGACTGTTTTACCGCTCCTTTTCAAATAAAACCTAAATAGTTTAGCCAGCATTGGTCTCTTTCCTAGTTACATTTATCAATGCAGAATGAAGATTGGCTTATTAATAGTTCTTAACTTGCATTCAGAAATGCTGTACAATTAAGTAATACAGGCAAGGGAAGTTTTAAATGCATGCAACAAACACATAGTGTGGGGTACAGATAATCCTCCACTTATGACTGTAATTGAGCCTGGCAATTATGGTCATAAATCATGGCAGTTGTAAGGCAGGATATCACACAACCAAGGCAATTTTATGACCTTTCAGTACTGCATGCTCAGTTCTGGAAAAAACAATGCTTCTGTGCATGTGTAGCAGCAAAAATCATGATGGTGGTGCCTGTAGAACCAGTTTGGGGGTGTGGCAGGCTGCGATACTACCTATGTGGTAGTGAACTGGTCCGAACCGGTAGGAACCCACTTCTCCACATGGCCACAGAACACTGCAAACTGACAAAAATGGTTGCCAACACCCAAAATGCAGTCACATGACTAAAGAGGGGGAAAGGACTGTCCATCCATATTTTGGAATATGCCTTGTAAATAGATTTTGGTGGGTCTGTTCTAATTTTGAACAGTCTCTTAGTGACCAATGATAAGTCCAGGGCTGCCTATAGTGGTTAAGGAGTCAGACTAACATGGGAAAACTCCCTTTGTAGTTCACTCCATTCAGACCAGGGGTTGGTTGCTGCCGATTTTAGTATTGGTTTGCTTTGCGTGTGTTTTGTACATGCTACATACGTTTGAACAGTTCAATGTAAATTGTTCTTTGCACATACACAGAACAATTTACAGTGAAGTGCGCACACACAGTCACCACAAAACAATATGGCGGCGAGATCAGCAGCAGTGAGGATACCGATTTGGGGGCGTGGCAAGCCTGGGGCACTACCGGTTCTGCAACCTAGGCAAAGGTCAGCCGAACCAGGCCAAATCGGGAGCAACCCATCTCTGGTTCAGACATGGAAGATAAGTGGGCAATCTGGGGCCAGACACTCTCGGTCAGCTCAACCAATTTCACAGCGTTATTGAAGGAAGAAATAGGAGGGAGCACTAGTGATGTATGCTGCCTTGAGGTACTGTACCAAAGAATTTAACTAATAACATATTTGAATATTGCTAATATCCTACAGCGACTACAGTTATAATAAGCCAGCAATAGTCATTTCTTAAATTAAGGCACACATACAGGTAGTCCTTGACTTATAATCATTCATTTAACAAGCTATTCAAAGTTACAACATGGCTGGAAAAATGGATTTATGAAAAAAACTCTTGCATTTGCAATTGTCCCTGTGTCCCTGTGGTTACGTGATCAAAATTTGGGTGCTTGTCATCCAGTATATATTTTTGAAAGTTGTAGCATCCCGGGGTTATACGTTTACCATCGTGATCTTCCCAGGGGACTTCCAAAAAATGAAATCAATGAGGAAAACCATATTCATGTGATTTACTTAACAGCCACAGCAAAAAAAGGTCGTAAAAATCTGGCATAACTCAAGTGAGCCTTCATCACTTAGCCACAAAGTTTTCAGTCCCAATTGTGGTTATAAATTGAAGGCAAGCTTGGTCCTACCATCCCCGCTAGTTCTGTGGAGGAAGAAATTGTGTCCCCCAAGAAAGGCTACACTAATATGTAAAATGTCAATGGTTTGGTCACCTTGTGGCCAATAGAGGTAACTCACTGCATGGTTATCCACTGTTTCAGATCTACGTCCGCAGCACCGATTATGATCGCACCATCATGAGTGCCCAAGCCAACCTGATGGGACTCTATCCAAATTCACATCCAGAGATTCCTTGGAAACCTGTTCCCATCCACACTGTGCCTACTAAGTATGACAAAGTAAGTGAACACAAGCCGTATGTGGTCCATTAAATGTTTTTCCTCCCTGTTTATATGGCTGCTCATGACACATTGTAAGGAACAGTTCAGTGAAATGACATGTGGAGCAGTAGAACATTAATTTGCAACAACAAAAAGTATAAATATGTAACTTCATAAATTTGTGGTATGATTGTTTAAAAAATAATTATAATATGGATTACAAGATATGTATCCAAAACTTGGTGAATGGGTAACAGCTTTGAGTACCATTTGCTAACTGAAAGGTTCCCTAGAAATAAAATACTCAATTTATGAGTATAGTTCTGGGATGGGTACTAACCTCTTCTATAGAAGAGGTTCCACAAATCTACAGTGCCATTTATAACCGGTTCCAGCTCCCTCCCCCCGCCCGTCCGCTCATCATCAAGATGAAGAGCGAGAGGAGGAATTCTGGGAGTTGAAGTCCACAAGTCTTAAAGCTGTCAAGTTTGAACACCACTGGGGATTTTTTCTAAAGGTTTAGGGGTGCAAGGGTCTTGTAACATGACAATTTTAAGACTTGCACACTTCAATGCCAGAGTTCCTGAGCCAACATGACTGGAGGAGGAATTCTGGGATTGAAGTTCACAAGTCTTAAAGCTGTCAAGTTTGAACACCTCTGAGGTTTTTTTTTCTAAAGGGTTAGGGGTGCAAGGGTTTTGTAACTTGACAGCTTTAAGGCTTGCATGCTTCAAATGCCAGAGTTCCTGAGCCAACATTTTGGTTGCTAAGCAAGAGCGTTGTTAAGTGAGTTTCACCACATTTTACAAGTTGGCCACACCCACCCAGTCACATGGCCAGCAAGCCACTCCCACAAAGCAGGCCATACCTACAGAAGAGGTTCTAAAAAAGTTTGAAACCTACTACTGGTATAGCTGAACCCCAAATTTCCACTGCTAAGCAAGGCAGTGAGTTTTTAATGAACTTTTTTGCCATGATTGTTAAGCAGTTTACTGTGGTTGTTAAGTGAATCTTGCAGTTGTTAAGGGAAACTGATTTTCTTCATTGACTGCTTGTCAAAAGCTCCCTAGGAAGGTTGCAAACGATAGTCCAAGAACTGCAGGACACTGCTACCACCGTGAATATATGCCAGTTACCCAACACCAGAAGTTTCATCATGTGAGTGTGGGAATGCAGCAGCGGTCATAAGTGTGAGAACTGGTCATAAGTCACTTTCATAAGTGCCATTGTAATTTTGAAAAACCATTAAACAAATAGTTTTAAATTGAGGACTACCTTCAAACATTTTCAGTATACTTTTGACAGTTGGGGTGAACCTGGTCAGTGCCACATATGGAAAGAATATACTATTTTAGAATATGCCCTGCTAGTGACATTGGGACAGTCAGTTTTTCTTACCCTAATCTTCTTCATAAGAATTTTCTTTTGGAGAATAACAGGAGGATGAGGATAAAGCACTATGTATTATATACTGCTTGGGCAGTGATGGGATTCAAATATTTTTACTCCAGGCTCTGTGGGCATGGCTTGGTGGGCATAGCATGGCTTGGTGGGCGTGTCAAGGGAAGGATATTGCAAAATCTCCATTCTCTCCCTACTCCAGGGGAAGGTTACTGCAAAATCCCTCTTTCCTCCCGATCAGCTGGGATTTGGGAGGCAGAGAATAGATGAGAGTGGGGCCAGTCAGAGGTGGTATTTACCGGTTCTACGATCTACTCAAAACTCCCACTACCAGTTTTCTAGAACTGGTCAGAACCTGTTGAATACCACTGGTGTGCTTGAGTCTCCTATATGAACCACAGGACATAAATTTAACAATAAGCAAACAAAATGGATAAGGATAAACTGGAATTTTGTGCATTCTTTTTTTTCTTGGCCCTAAAGTATCCCAGGGGCATTATTTTTCTAAAGAATCAAAAACAGGGTTATGTAGACAATTCGTTCCACCTGGAATCAAACATTGGCTTATCATAAAAGAGAGTTATAGCAGTGCAATAAAGGGGTTTTTAAAAAAATAATGAAAGAAATGCAGATCACAGAGAGATTTAATTCTCCTACACTGCTTCTGTAGCAGCGATCTCTCAGCCATTATTCCAACATATATTTTAATTAGAATTTAGGGAAACCTGCTTCAGTAGACGCACAACCTGTTAGCTTTCTCATTATTTGGATTCAGGAATATCTGCAGAGAAGTTGACAATTATCAAGCTCCTGCATATGCAACATACATAAAAAGATGTGGGGTTTAATTGCCTGGTCCGGGTGTATATACATCCTCTGCATGTATTGCTCAGGAGTAGAAAAATGAAAAATAAAATAAGGCCATCTTTTACACTTATTATTTGCACATACAGTATTTCACATTTTTGACCTTAGAGTGCTTGTTGACTAAAAAATAATTTTAGACCAGTTACTACTTATGTGTTCACTTTAGGGTTTGAAGAAACAGAATGAACACTAAATAGAGGGACTAACAATAAAAAGAACAAATGAATAAATATATGCAATTTGCATCACATGAAAAAAAATATTCAGAGGTGTATCTTCTCTTTTAGAACGTTTAAATATGGTAATCCTAGTTTTAATATTGTAATTTTGCTTATTTTTATATTGTTTATGCTTGCAAAGTCTTGCAAGCATAAACAATATAAAAATAAGCAAAATTACAATATAGTCTTGCAAATTATGAAGGTAAATTATAAATGTATGGGAACAAAGTTCTCATCTACTTATTTCTTGAAAGTGTTTTTTTGTTGTAGGCTGTGATGGAGAACTTATGACACATGTGCCAGAGATGGCACTCTGCAGAGCTCTCTGTGTGGGCACGTGTGCCATCGCCAGCTGCTCTTCTGTTTCTGGCACTGGTCTTCACGGACGCTGGAGTACCAGAAAACGGCCTGAAAAATGCCCCAAAACAGGCTGGTTTTTGGACCATTTTCAGTCCATCTTCCGGGCTGTTTTAAGGCCATTTTTGGGAGGTTTTCATTTCATTTTTGGGGTTGAAAACAGCCCCAAAACAGCCTGAGAACAGCCCAAAAAATGGCCTGAAAATGGCCAAAAAAGGCATGTGCGTGCTGGCCAGCTGGTCTTTGGGTTTGTGGTACTCCAGAACACGCACACGCACATGCATTTCTGTTTGGGCACTCGATGCCGAAAAGGTTCACCATCACTGTTGTAGGTGATCTCATAGGGACACAGTGGCTCAGTGGCTAAGACTTGTTGATCAGAAAGGTCGGCAGTTCGAATCCCTCGTGCCGCGTAATGGAGTGAGCTCCCGTTACTTGTTCCAGTTTCTGCCAACCTAGCAGTTCGAAAGCACGTAAAAATGCAAGTAGAAAAATAGAGACTATTCCAATGGGAAGGCAACAGTCTTCCATGTGGCTTTGGTGTTTAGTCATGCCGGCCACATGACCACAGAGACATCTTTGGACAGCGCTGGCTCTTTGGCTTTGAAACAGAGATGAGCACTGCCCCCTAGAGTCAGGAATGACTAGCACACATGTGTGAGGAGAATCTTTACCTTTACCTAGGTGACCTAGGTACTTCTCCTCTGGTTATTTTACTACGTTTTCTTTGCTATCCTACTATAAGTGCATTTTTGTACGATTCCAGTCTCTGCTAGGTATTTATTCTGCTCCATAGAACTTGGGTAGACTCTCGTCCCTTAAGCCTACTTAATTTATCTTCAGCTCTGCATGGTTTTTTTAATAGCTATTGAATCTATTGCTAGCACAAAATTACTACAACAGTAAAACCTTAATAAGGTTTTAAATGGGCACAAAGCATGTATTTGATTTTGGCAATTGCAAATCTGCCATTCAAATCTTTATATTGGAAATAAATTATGAACTGAACGAATGAACGAACCTGTGAAAGATTTAGTAGTAACAGGTAGTCCTCAACTTATAACAGTTTGTTTAGTGACCTTTCAAATTTACGGCACTGAAAAAAGTGATTTATTATGACCCCTTTCCACCATTATGACTTTTGCATCATCCCCATGATCATGTGATCAAAATTCAGATGCTTAGCAAATAGTTTATACTTACAACCGTTGCAGTCTCACAGAATCATGGGATCACCTTTGTGACCTTCTGACAAGCAAAGTCAATGGGGAAGCCAGATTCACTTAACAACCGGCTTACTAACTTAATAACTGTAGCGATTCACTTAACAACTGTGGCAAGAAAGGTCATAAAAAGGGGCAAGACTCACTTAACAAATATTAACAACGCAAAATTTGGCCTCAGTTATGGTCCTAAGTTAAGGACCATATTTGTATTTTGTCCAAGCATCTGATTTCTTTAACAGTGAAGTACAACCCAATAGTTTCAGCCTGGGACAAATGATCTAATTGTCTATATTCCCTACTTCTGTTCCCAGCTTTTAAAACCACCAACCAGAACCTGCCAACGATATCAACAATTGATGGAAGAGACTATTCATTTGCCAAGCTATCAAGCTAAATTGAGAGAATGGAAGGTATGGTGGAATAGGGCTAAGAAAAAGGAGAATAATTTAAATCTGAATTCTAGAAGTAGGATTCCCCACAATCCAAAATTGAAAAAGATGTTGCTGAGTGGTAAAGACAATCTAATCTTCTACGTGTTGTAGGAAAGGTAAATTTGTAGAATATCCATTATCACCAACATTTTTTGCTCATGAAAAGTGATAATGTTTTCATACCATTTTAATTGTCCCAGTTTTCCCCCAAGGAATCATTAAAATTATTATGATTCACTTCCTTGATTACCCACACAGTTGTAGTCTCTGAATTTCCTTGAGAGTCTGAATATCAAGTCAGTGTGCTATTTTATGAACATGTGCTGAAAATCAAAGTCTGGAAGAGATCTTCAGAATACATTTACATACGCTCAAGAATCAGTCAGCCAGTCAGTCAATCAATAAACCATTTCCCTGTCCAACATGGTCTAAATAAATTATTGCATACCTATACAATATGCTCCAAGTCTTCACTAGCCAAAACAGATTCTCCCGGCCATCCACTTCAATATTAAGTCTAGACACTTTGGCTGTAATTAGGCTTTTTAAAAATCATGGTAGACAAAGCAAATGGGTTGTCTTCTGTGTAGTTGAAATCTTGCAACCCATTAAGCATAGTTTAACAAAATATAATTAATATTTCATTTAACATGTTATGTCCAAACAAACTATATTATGCTTAATATAATATATGTTTCCTAAAATATGGCACGATAATGTTTGGATTCCCTAAACAAATTGGGAAACAAATTATCCAAGTTCATTTTAGCCTAATTTTGCATGTTGTATAAACTATGCTTGTAAGTACTTGATTTTTGAAAAAGACAAGGCAACATCAGATATTGCTGAATTAAAGTATTTAATAGGCTGGAAACAGTAAGGAATCCTGGGACTTGTAGTTCAATAATATGTGAAGGACCCACAAATCATTTAATACTGATTAAAATGCTTTTATTTCACCTCTTATCTGGATGGTTCCATAGTGGCCTGAAAAATAAGAACAAATAAAAATCCAAAGCATATGTAATAACAAAACAAATGCAAGACATATTAACAGTGGCCAAAATATAAAACTATAGCAATACAGTGAAACTTCAGTTTATGGACTCCTGTGTAGTAGACCAAAGGATATCTTGAAATAACAGTCAAGTCTATGGCATCTGAAATACTCCAGACAAGACAGTTAAATATAACAGTACATTAATTGTAATTAATTTGCAATTATTTGGATCATTTGACCTTGAATGACAACAATTCTATCATTCATCAATTCTGAAACAAACTGATCTATTTTACATCAGCCTATAACAACATTTTTATGCAGATGTCATTTCCATTAATTTTAACACTTATTAATAACAAATGGAGTTAGTTATTTGTAAATGAGTCTCTGGGTACCAAACAACAAAACAGCATGGAATAGAAATAATAAAAATCTAAGAAAAGCAATATCTTAAAAAGTGCACATGCTAATTTGCATCATTTGTATAGTCGTGTTATAATACAGGCTGATATAGTGTGTTATTTAACAGGCATTTAGGAATGAAAAAATACATCTTCATCAACTCTTTCATTATATTTAAGTCTCCCTTTATTTGAAATAGTTGCCAATGTCATCTTAGATGGAACCATTTAAAAGAAAACATCTTTTTTTATCAGGAACTATTCGATGAGATTAGTGATTGGTTTGCAAGAGAAGAGTTTTAGTTTGGCAATAAGACGATTTAATGTTAAGCTTTCTAAAGGGAGAAAAGTTTCTTTTGAGCCATCAGAAATAATCAGTACTAATTTACAAATGGCTTATCCCAGATGGGATACAGGACAGGGCTTGAGTAGGACTACTTCAGTGAGAAATTGCTTAATATAAAGTTTACTTGTTGAAAAAAACATTTCCAGATTTTAAGTGCTTCATAGCACAATTGTAATATCTCAAATAAGGATAACAGTGTGTATTTTGATTAGGCTGTATAAAAATCTACAAAACTATTAAGTGCATCAATCCTAAGACCCAGATATGATTTAGTGGTTTTTGAAATTAACCTCTGTTACTGCTACAGGGAGAGGAACCTCTGCTAGGCAGATCTAAGTTTGGGAAAACAATCATAACTTCTAAATTACTTTGACCTAAACAGTTCACGTCTGCTTAGGTTCACCCTGAAGATCTGCAATGAATGAGAATAAGACTGCAGGGTTAGTTGAGACAGAAATAATTGAGCCCAATAAATCTTGAGTATTTTAGTCAACTATTTCTGTTTTCCTCTCTTGCAGGGCTTTATGGAAAAGATGGCTAATTATACAGGGTTTAAATCTGAGCAGCTGAGCCTGAGAGGCCTCTGGAAGGTGCATGACACACTCTTTTGCCAGGTAAGATGCAGCATTACAGATAGTCCTCAACTTACCACCATTTGTTTAGCGACCATTCAAAGTTAGAACTGAAAAAAATTACAGCCGTTCTTTACACTTACAACCATTGTAACATCCCCATGGTCACATGATCAAAATTTGGGCGTTTGACAATTGACATATGCTTACAAAGTTTGCAATGCTCTACGGTCATGTGACCACCTTTTGCAACCCTTCCCAAAAGGCTTACAATGAGCGATGTCAATGGAGGCAGTCAGATTTCCTTAACACCTGTGTGATTCACTCAACAACTGCAGTGATTCACTTAACAAATGGCAAAAGAAAAGGTTCTGAAATTGGGAGCAACTCACTGAATCAGTCCCTTAGAAGAGGGCTCTCCAAATTTGGCAACATTAAGACTTTTGGGCTTCAACTCCCAGAATTGCTCAGCGTACATAGCTGAGTATTTCACATACCACGGCTGGCTGAGGAACTCAGGAAGTTGAAGTCCGCAACTCATAAAGTTGCCAAGTTTGGAGGCCCCTGCCTTAAAAAAGTTTGGTTCCAATTGTGATTGTAAGTTGAGAATTACCTGTGTATCATAGCAAGATCACCATTTAATTAGAAAACTTCTCTCCCCCCCCCCCCCCCCGCATTTTCCACACAGAAAACCCATAACATGACTTTGCCTAGCTGGGCTACACCGCAAGTTCTGGCAACTCTCTCGGAGATAGAAGTGTTTAATATTGAAGCGCATGTGGGGATGCATGCTGCCCAGGAGAAAGCTCGATTCATTGGAGGTACAATTAAATTTGAATTATTTGCTCTGTTTGGAATCAGGACCTAGAAGTCTACAGTAATTGTCTCTAATGTGCTCTTTTTTTTTTTCAAAAGGCAACTGGGCTTCGTTTTTTTTTTTTTCCTTGAGAAAGAAGAAGAAAACATTTTGTTTCTCATTCAAGAAGCTTCATCAGTTCTGATGGCTGGGAGAGGGAAGAACTGATGAAGCCTCTTGAATAAGAAGCAAAATGTTTTCTTCTACTACTTCAAGAGGGGGAAAACAGTCCAGTTCTCCACCTTTGAGATAACTATGACTTGGATGACTGAGAATCTCCATAGATACGTACAGTAGCCCTTGACTTACAACAATCCATTTAGTGACCATTCAAAGTTACATAACTGAAAAAGTGATTCATTTTTCATACTTACAACTGTTGCAGCAACCTCATGGTTGGGTGATCAGAATTCAGACACTTGGCAACTGAGTTATATTTATAATGGTTGCAATGTCCTGGGATCACAGGATCATCCTTTGTGACCTTCTGACAAGCAAAGTCAATGGGTTAACCAGACTCATTTAACAACCATGTTACTAACTTAACATTTGCAATTATTCACTTAATAACTATGGCAAGAAAGGTCGTAAAATGGGGCAAAACTCACTTAACAAATGTCTGACTTAGCAATATAAATTTTCAGCTCAGTTATGGTCGTACTTAGAAGACTAACTGTATGGTAAATTCTATAATACTAAGTTAAAAAGTAAACATAGGACAGTTTGACCGAAAATGACTGAAAGTACAAAGTATGTAGCAGCTTGGAAGTCTTTTTATTTCTTCTTTTCTTTCTTTCTTTCTTTCTTTCTTTCTTTCTTTCTTTCTTTCTCTCTCTCTCTCTCTCTCTTTCTTTCTTTCTTTCTTTCTTTTCCTGTCTGCCTATCTGTCTGATTTAAATTTTTATACCACCCATCTCCCCTAAAGTGACTCTTAGCCATGTAAACTTACCACATTTCCCCATTAGCAATCTGTAGAATGATGCTAGCAGCTTGCATAATTGTGTCAAATGAGAGGTTTTCTATCCTTGGTTGAATGATGCCATAGCGATGCTATTATTTACTAGCAGGGAGTAGCGTAAAATTCCTTCACACTTCAATCGCATTGGGAATTCTGCATTTCAGGGTCCAGCAACTAGACAAGTTAGCTTGATAGCGCCACCATGTGGCAGAAATTGCTGTTTCACATGCCAAAACAAAGCCAGTGCTGGAGTGAGAGCAGGACCCCTTCAACTTCCTTTCTAAGCCTTTAGTATATTTTCTGATACAACACTGTGCAGCTCCTCTCTACTTGGTACTTTTCAGTCTTGTGCTTTTCTGAATGTCAAGACACATTTCAGTATATTATCTATCAGCATATTTTCCTCTCTGCAGGGTTGCTGCTGGGTGCTATTTTGAGCAACTTTTCCAAAATGGTGTGCCAGGACCTGCCTCTTAAGATGATAATGTATTCTGCTGTAAGTTCTCCTATTCCTTAAAATTGCAAAGATCCACTTTGGAAAATGGGACAGTCCAGAGAATTTAGAGCCATCTTTCCCTCTCTGCAGCTATCATTATCTGCAGCACAGTATTGGTTTTTGGGCAGAATTTGATTGTTTTTCTATAATCTTGAGAAACCTAGCTGCTGCCTTGCAGGGGTGCTATTATGGCAAAATTTCAGGGCTTACCAGAAAAAGATGGAGCCTCACCTCCCGCCTGCCCCAGCTGAGTAAACATCTTATTTCAAAATAAGCAAAACGATAGATCAAATCCAGTCATGCTTCCTGATATAGGTGATTGAATATTTACCCATTCCTTGGTTTATTTCAAATCTATCTGCCTACCTACGTCACCCTGGTGATTTGGGGCAGGTGCCCTGTTTCCCTGAAAATAAGACCTCCCCCGATAATAAGCAGTCAGGATTTTGAGCGCATGTGCTAAAATAAGCCCTGCCTGAAAATATTGCAGCACAGCAGTAGCAAGGGTGGATTCCGGCTTCTGTTACTGCTGGTTCACTCAGGGACGCACTTTGTTCACACACACACTTGATGTGTGCTACGTGCGCATGCACAGTAGTAAAAAAATTGCTTCTGCGCATGCTCAGAAGCAAAAAACAAGATGTCGGCACCTATGGCGCCGCCAATAGAACCAGTTCAGAGGTGTGGCCGGCCGAGTTACTACCTACTCAGACGAACCGGTAGGAGCTCACCTCTGAGCAGTAACCATGAGGTGACCATGCTCGCCGCCTCCTGCACCTCAAAAATAATAAGACCTCCTTGAAAATAAGGCGAAGCGCTTATTTCGGGGGTCAAAAGAAAATAAGACCCTATCTTATTTTCGGGGAAACACGGTAACATAAACAAGCAAAAAGAGGAAAATAGCTATAATTTCCAATGAAAGAAACAAAACTGAATAAGCAGAAGTTACTATTTAAAAACAAAACTTTATCTGGACTTAAAATACCTTTCTTCACTTTAAAAACACCTTTCCTTCCATGGGACCCTGGCACTTTTACTCCAATATCCTGCCCTGGTGGTATAGAGAGTGCAATTTGATATGCCAAGTTTTATCAAAGAATAAAGATAAGGGTAGGAAGGAAGTCATGGACGCGAGAAGCATGGGAAGAAGGAATATTCTGGTCTATTCCAATATGTTAATGGCATAGTAATTGTTTCTGCTTGTTTTCTTTAGCACGACAGCACCCTGATTGCTCTGCAGGCAGCCCTCGGGGTTTACAGTGGCCGCCCACCACCCTATGCAGCTTGTCATGGATTTGAATTCTACCAAGAAAGTAACAAGTAAGTTTAACAAAAGAAGGGTGGGCAGGTCTCGCTTTTGCAAGTGCCAAGATGCAGACATGGTTCATTGCTCTCCGCCATGTTCAGGACAATAAGCTTAAAAGGTTGAGCACATACAAAGCCTTGTAAATACTGAACCATAGGATCTAAGGTTGGGCAGATCACCTGGTGTTAATTTGACAAACCAGAAGCATATCTTCAGCTTGCAAAGATGTCCAGATAGGGCATTTAAAGGAGCTTAACTGGTCAGTATCCTACACACGAAAAAGATGGTTTAACTTTTGCCTTTACGTAATTATATGGTTCACTGAAGTATGTTAAAATGGAAATTTTTGCACAACCTGAACTCGAGAAGGTATTAAGATTCTAGACAAAGCTCATTTCCATTTTGTCATTTCATTTTGCTCTTTCCTTTCTTACAGTATCTTTTCCGAGCCAGACTTTGCATCACTTTCAAAACCATTTCCTTGCAGCAGAGCTGGCTGCCTTCAAACAACCTGTCAGCAAATTTAGTTGCTGATGCATTAGTCAGACTATAGCATCACGATAGAGAGGCTGAGGTGGCAGAACCTGAATCTTTTCAAGGATTGTGCAGCAGCAAATAAATATATCTTTTGGCAGATACGCAAGGAGGTAAAGCAGGTTCCAGAGCGATGTTAAAACTTTTAAAATTTTCACATTTCAGCTCTTTCAGCGTTGCCATGTTCTACCGCAACAGGAGTGACCAGAGGCCCCATATCCTACCTCTGCCTGGCTGCCCCACACCTTGCCCATTGCCACTGTTCATCCACCTCACCCGTACAGCTGTCCCAGAGGACTGGGATACTGAATGCCAAAACCCTCAGAGCGGTCCAGGTAATGAGGTCATCATCTTCCCCCTCCCCTCTTAGCACAGAGCTAGTTAATCGAAACTTTTAAGCCTGATCTGATATTCTATTTGCAGGGCGTGCTGTGATCGCCCTGGCTGCAGCAGTAGGTGTGCTGAGTGTGGCACTGCTTGGCATGGGTGCCTTGTATTGGAGGAGGTGATAATGAAGATAAGCTGATTTGGCAACCATCCAAACCCCATGGAGCAAGAAGCAAACTGCCTTTTTGTATTTTTTTAAAAAAATGTGGTGCAATGCAGCCATCTCAGCTAGCATTCTAATTGGGAGAATGTGACAAAAGAGGGGAGCTGACAAAGACTTTGTGCCAGGCAGTTCCTCACCAACTACTTGGAGGTCAATGCCAGCAGGAAATTCAGCACAGGATGTTACTAGGAAAAGGAATGCAAAGCGCTTAGCTGAAATGCCAGTGTTAAATCTATGGCACAACCGTGTTAGATTTTAGCTCATAAACTACATGTCCTGCACTCAAAATTCCTAGATGCTTCCTCCTTTTAGCAGGTTTGAGTGTCCAACCCAATTAAGGTCACTGAAATACACTGCATCAGATTGATAAAGGAATATTGTCCCCACTTATTTCTCCCCGTCACACCCAATATTCCATAAGCTCTGTACTAAACACAGGGATGGCTTCATTATGTCATTCCTGTTCCCACTCAACACTGCACTCAGTAGTTTGAGAAAGTTGCCTTGGCCAAAAGATCCTGGCATTTTCATGCCTTTAATAGTTTCTCACCACCCAGCAGGAAAACTGGATTTTTTTACTTTACACAACATGCATACTACAATAGAAGGAAAAATTTTATTTAGTAGCTTTGGGGTTAAAACTCCCTATTTCAGTACTGAGTTACCAGATTCACAGAACATACTGTATAGGACACGACTGTTAAGCTAATGTGCAAAACCCAGTTAACTGTTGCACTACACCCAATGCTGCAAAGGTAAGCCGGTTTCACCCACCTATTCAAGGAACAAGTTTCCTATCAAGAAAGGAGGCATCCTGGGGGAAGGGAACCCCAAACCCATTTCAAAGATCATGTTCTTGGGGTCCACCTGACATAAATCAAGTTTAGAAAGCAAAGGGAAACAGAGCAGTTCAATTGCAGGACTACCCATTAGTGCAGTGGTTCCCAAACTTGGCAACTTTAAGACTTGTGGACTGGCTGGAGAATTCTGGGAGTTAAAGTCCACAAGTCTTAAAGTTGCCAAGTTTGGGAACCACTGCACTAGTGGTATAGCATAGCTAATTTTGACATCAATGAACCAAAGGCAGCTGCTACTTTCCCATTACTGAAGGACATCATTATGGATACCTCATTCATACATTTAGTCTTTCAATAGGAATAACCACCTCTTTTATTTAAGGTCAATAAGCTTGTTTGCAGACAAGCTGCATGAAAAATGTACTTTAGTTATTTCATTTGTGACTAATGCTTGCAGGTGCCATGAACTCCCAAGAGATGGCTATATTGTCTCGCCTGGGATCTCTAAGGAAACACAAATCCATGAATACAGGGAACCGGAAAGGTAGCAAACAACCAATTGTATGGAAAGGCAGTGCCCTTGAAAAGAACATTGCTTGGAAATTTTCTGATTGGGCAGCTAGAATACATTTACGTAATGGGCCAAGATCACCTTCCAAAAATGTAACTGCTACATTTTGCTGCAAATCGAAGATTCTCCCCACTCTGCAGAGTAATTTTTGCTGTTCCTTTCCCAGCCACTGAATTTGGCTGCTTGACCCAGTTCTAAGTAGCATCTACAGCAGAGGTTCACAACCCATTGCATCATATGGTATTTTAAGTAAGCCGCACAGCTCTTCACAGACTACCCCTTTTCCTGCTACTAAGAGCAGGGGTAAGAATCAGAAAAGAACACTTGGAAGAAAGGAGTTCGAAAGTACCCCTTTTAAGAAGGGATGCTTTACAGCAGCATTACCAGCTAGTGTTTATTCAGATGGGTGTGCGTATAATAAGGTTGCTGCTGGAGTCCAAAGTTATCACAAGTATTTTGCAGCAGTTTAGTAGTATTACCCTTTGCAGCTTTAACAAACATAGCAAAGTTATTCACCAATTAATGAAATATTTATTGTGTAAGAGAGTAAAGTAAATAAACCCCCCACTGCTTTCTAATCAGGATCTGATAAGCCTCTCACTTCTGCATGAAAAACAAAATAAGGGGCATAATGCATAAACAATGCCAAATCCCTCCCATCCCAAACACTGGATCCAGGAAAGTTTATGAGTTGCATTTCTTCTTGGGGGGGAAGAAGTTCCTCCACGTAGGCTTCTTTGATGCGCTTGTTAAAATGTGGACAGGCATTTTGGTCCGGTCTGAATGAAACAAGTAACACAAAATACATTAGCATCAAACACTTAAGTTTGGACAGCCACCCCCAATCAAGTATCATGAGATTAGTTGGGTTTCAACCGCCATACATTCAATAGGCACCAAACTGGGATAGACCCGTGAAGATTACTAATCACCTTCACAGTACATAATTACTTACCAACAGCCTTTCAAGGATCCTAGTAGGCTAAACTGTATACACTCCAGAAGAGCCTGGCTCACATTAAGACTGCCATTTCACTTTTCACTTATACCTATAAAAAAAATAAAAGATGGCCAAGTTAGAATCCTACTGAGGCTTTCTCTGTAGTGGCTCCCTCCCGGTGGAAAATCATCCTTTCAGAGATAAGATTGGCCCCCACTTTGGCACTCTTTCCCAAGGCCCTGAAGACACGGTTCTGCCAATGAGACTGGGGACCCCAGAGTGACATGGAGCCCATCAAGTGGCTGGTCTAATTATTGTCATGGGTGGGTAGGTGGGTGTTGAATTGCTTTTGTATTGGGATTTTATCCTTGTAACCCCACCGAGTTGGGTGGCTGTATAAAATTTCTTAATAAAATCTTTAAAATGTGCTTTGCTTAAATTCTATTCTCGAACAATACCATGTTACAAGAGTAATAGTAATTGATGTTTTTTGCCCATTAAACAAAATGAATGGTTACAGTACTCAGCACCTAAAGCTTTACATAAGTGATTACAGGTAGTCCTCGGTGTACGATCACAACTGAGAAAAACCTCAATTGCTAAGCAAGACAATTGTTAAGTAAGTTTTGCTTTCTTGCTGCAGTTAAGTGAATCACTGCAGCGGCTAAATCGGTTACATAGTTGTTAGTGAACCTGGCCTCCCCCCCCTTTGATTGTCAGGTCCTCTCAAAAGGAGATCACGGCAACAGTCATGAGTCAGTTGCCAAGCATCCAAATTTTAAGCACGTGCCCAACGGGGATACTATAAGAGTTGTGTTGTAAGTCGCTTTTTTTAATGTTGTTGTAATATTGAAGTCACTAAACAAAAGGTTGTAAGTTGGTGACCAACTAAATAAACGCATCCTAATCTATGGGAAGGGAAAAGAGGGAGAAGGGAAACGGAACATGGGGAAAAAAATATTTGAAGATTATTCTAACCCAGAGTCCTTCCCTTTTGCAATTAATATTATATCCTCACCTTCCATTATGAGATCCTCAGTCTCTCAAGACATTTGGAGAAGGCATGCTAGGAAAAGAAGGAACCAACAGGCCAGGCCATTTCAGGAGGCAAAGTGCAGATCATCTTCCTCTCTGTTCTCTCTCTCTCCCCTTTATTCCAAGCCAGGAGAAGTACAGAGGCAGAGAATTAAGTCTGAGGCAGGCTGCATTTTGAAAAGGAGGCCTCTGTCTATTTGGTGTCCAGAAACTACAATAACAAAGCATATACACTTAAAAATGAAGCATATACCACAGGGGGGAAAAAGTTTGTGTGTGTGTGTATTTTTCCCAGAACTAAGAAGAAGAGGGATCATATCTGCAGTTCTTTCCCCACCTTTTGAATCCCTCACTTCAGTTCTGGGATAATCTGCAGATGAAAATCAACAGTCACAGGATAATGCACACTGAAAAGAATGTTTCAGCCCTCTACTACCAATTGCGTAGAACACAAGAAAGACTCTTTGAGAAATTTATTAGGCTCAATATCTTTCAGGAAAAATGACATAAAGTAACTGAAACTGCCCAAACTTCTTCCCTCCTAGAGCATGTAGATAAAAAGGAAACTATTTGAAAGAATTTACTCTTTGCCTTGCAAATACCAAGTCTTTCCACTCAGTTACAACTGGCTTTCTTTCTTTTTCTTTCCAAATGCAGATTTAATTGCAACTGGAAGTTGTTCCTTTAGCTGCAGTGGGGGAATAATTCAGATTCTATTATCATTTAACTCAATAGGAATCTGTAGAGCAATTGGGTAGGAAATGAGATGGGGAAGTGGAATGGCGTGGGGTGAATAGTTTGTAGGCAGAATTTGGAAAGTCCAAGATATTGTTGGAAAAAGAGTGGTTATTTTCCTGCTTGTAAACTGAAATGAGCTAACAGGAAAAGGCACATGCACAGGCAAACAGACTTGGGGACAGAAATAAGTAGGCATTTGTGATACACATATTCCCTGGTTTACAGACAACCAAAATCCACCCACAAGACACTTAGCTAAAACATACATACAATTTAAAAACCTTTACTTTTAAATGAGTTTAGAATATTCCCGCCTGATAGACTTGGACTGTTCTTAAAAGGGCAGGGAGAGAATAGGAAACACAGTTCTCCTCACCCCTTTTGCTTATTTTTTTAACATTTTCCTAACAAGGTTTAAAAATTGTTTTCTCTAGGGTTTATAGCCATTTAACAGCTGTGCTGATCTCGAGGGCACATGAAGACTTTGATACGCAAGGGAAAGATAATAATCAGAGTTTACACATCCCGGTGAATCTCACTGTAAATCTTAAATTAGGAAAGGCAAACATTAATTGACCAGTGATTGCATAGAACAGGAGAAAGATCAATGTTACTCCTTTCTCTTTATTTTTAAGCATATTTAGCCAAATTGGTTTTCCCGCTTCATCTCTGAACAAAGTCCATTTCCTACATAACTGGCGCATGTGCTTCCCGCCTGGGCAGGCAACTTCCTCAGATCAAAAACTCCCATTAGTCCCTCTAGTGGAGATACAGCAATATGTTTCTGGGATGGCTGACTACAGAATGGCACATCAGCAAAGTTTATATACAAATTTTTAGCCTTTGGTGTGAGTGAAATGCTTTTATGACCAGTGGGAAATATAGTTTTTTATGGTTAGAGGAAATATTCTGTTATCTTCTTCATTAGCAAAGATCTTCCTGGCTAGGCAGAGGTGTTAAGAAAATGGGCGCAAGTATTAAACCTGCCATGCTTTTAAAATGTTGATTCTAGGGCTGCCTTTCAGCATTTTATTTCCTTAAGAAAAAATTGTATTTTATTAGTAGGGATGGGTTTCTGTGACTTCAGATCAGAAAGCTGTTAAAAGGAGGGAAGATCAGAGGCTTTTAAACTTCTATCAGTTCTTTTTGTGCAACAATAGCGTAACACAAATCCAAGCCTTGCTGGTCCTACCTACCTTCAACCATTCCACATGTAGAATAGCCTCCTGTCTTCCATTTGCAGAAACATCTGTGTGTTGTTTGCTAGAAATTTCCTGTTTCCAGGATCTGGTATAATCACATCTGCAAAATCTAAAGGAGACACAGATATTTTTTTTGGGGGGGAGGGGGGGCATAAGTAGGTTACTTTCATAAAGATATAAGGGAAAAAAAAAACCCCACCCCTTTCTACCATGCTCACCTGATTGCACCTACCATTCAAGATTTTTATTTGTATCGCACTTTTATTTTACAAACAACCCATCAATAGCAATATTCCAATTTTCCACACAACCTTGTGCAGTGGAATTGGGGTAAGAGTGACTGGCCCAAACTCACCCAGATGGTTTTCATGGCTAAGACAAGACTTGAATTCAAGTCGCTTTTTGGTGCCTTAACCTGTAGACCAAACTGGCTTTCTTGATACTCTCAATTAAATTTTTTGGGGGACAAGGCAACATTTTCCCCTCTGTTGGTTGGCCTTTTTCATGATACCTAGAAGGTCTATTCATTAAATGAGTATGTAATCACATTTTGTGTGCATCTAGAGCAGTGCTTCTCAACCTTGGTAACTTTCAAAGGTGTGCGGACTTCAACTCTATAATTCCTCAGCTGGCCATAACAGAATGGGAGAAACCTATTCTTCAGTTAGCTTAGCTGTTGTGGCAAATAGAGGTAGTCCTCAACTTATGACCCAAATTGAGCCCAACATTTGTTGCTAAGTGAAACATTTAAGTAACAGTTGCCTCATTTTACAACCTTCCTAGCCATCGTTAAGTGAATCACTGCAGTTAAGTTAGTAACATGGTTGTTAAACGAATCTGGCTTCCCCACTGTGTCAGAAGGTCACATGATCATGGGAATATTGCAACTGTCATAATTGAGTTAGTTGCCATGCGTCTGAATTCTGACCATGTGATCATGGGGATGCTGCACCCGCCAGTCGTAAGTCACCTTTTCAGTGCTGTTGTAACTTTGAACAGTCACCAAAGAAATTGTTAAGTTGAGGACTACCTATACTGGTGTTTCCCTAACATGGCAGTCACCACCAGCAATCAAACACTACCAAGACCTTTTTTCTCAATCACAAATTTTAACAGGCAGGCCAGGATTCTGTTCCTCAGTCCCCCAAGATGTCAAAGGCAAGGGGGGCACTGTTATCATCATAGTAGTCTGTGCCCAGTGCTAACATCATTGGAAGAATCCTGTTGCCATATTCTTCTCATCTATCTATCTATCTATAGTAATACTCCTATCCCACCTACCAAAGGAAAAGAAAAAGATGCTTAATTCAATTAAACTAAAGGTCAAATACAGATTAGACAAAACTTGGCTCAAAACAGTAACTGTGAAAGGAACCTTGGAATCCTAGTGGACGATCCCTGAAACATCGAGCCAGCAGTCTCTCTGTCAGCAGCCAAAAAAGCTAATACAATCCTCGTTTGCATAAGCAGAGGCACAGGATCAAAATCACATTAAGTATTAAGCACCGCTTTATATAAAGCCTTGATAAGGCCACACCTGGAATACTGCATCTAGTTTTGGTCACTACATTACAAAAAAGGAGTTGAGGCTTTGCAAAAAGTGCAAAGAACAACTACTAAGATGATTAAAAGGCATGTAGACTAAAATATATGAACAACGGTTGCAGGACTTGGGTTTGGCTACTCTAAAAAAAAGGACTAGGGGGAACATGATAGCAGTATCCCAATATTTGAGAAGTTGCCACAAAGAGGAGGGGGTCAATTTATTTTCCAAAGCACCAAAGGACAGGAAAAAGAAACAATGGATGGAAATTAACCAAGGAGAGAATCAACCTGGAATTAAGGAAAAACTTCCTAACAGTGACGACAATTAACTATTTGCCTTTAGGAGTTGTAAGTGCTTCATCACTGGAGGTTTTTAAGAAGGGACTGCGGGCAGCCCCTTTTCTGAAATGGTATATAGGATCTTCTGCTTGATTAGGGGGCTGGACTAGATCACCTCCAGGGTCCCTTCCAGCTCTATTCTGATTGATTGGATTCCCATTCCTTAGATCCTTCAAGGCTTTTTCTATAAGGGTCGCATCTTCCCTCCCACATCATAGTCCTATATTTCTTATTTCAATCTACCTTTGCGAAGGAGTCCCTTTTCCCCCCTCCCCTATTTTTTAAAACAACCTGTTGGTTGTTTTAAGGCTTTCGCCTTTTCCTTGTTAAAATAAAATGAATAATTACTGAAAGTATCACAGTAGCAAATAAAAATGATCCAAACAATCCTAAAAACCCCGGCAACCCAGCTGCCCCCGGCGCAAGCACCCACCTGCAGCTGGCCGCCATTCGAAACAGGAGGGAGCACCGCTGCACGTGGCCCTTTTATACTACTTTGGCCCCGCCCCGCTTTTCGGGAACCTTGCTCTCGCAAGACCACCATTTTACGCATGCGCGCTATCAAGGAACGCGCGCGCGAAAGGAGATAAAGTCCCCGCCCTTCGGCCGGTCTAAATCCACGCGTGCGCGAAAGGAGGTAAAGCGAATTGAATTTTTTATTGAAGGCATAGAGGCGAAGAGGAAGTGGGATGTGAGCTCGCTTGTGGTTTTCTTTTAGTTTCTTTGGCATCTGGTTGGTCAGGGCAAGGCTTAATTGATAAAGCCATAGGATTGTTGAATTTATTAACTTGTCCAGCGTGTGTCAGCTTTTCAACTTTTAAAATGTATGGACTTCAACTTCCAGAATTCCCTTGTCAGTAATTCTGGTTGGGGACTTATGAGAGTTGAAGTCCAGATATCTTTAAATTGCTAAAGTTGAGACACAACTACTTTTGGCAATGTAAACTGGAAAAGTACATGTGTAAAGGAGTACATTGCAACCAAATAGGCAGCAACTTTTAAAAATCTTAAATTAAAAACATACTATTGATTGCTTTCTTCTAAAAACAAGGAAAAAATGGAATGGACTACATCCTCTATGTCTAATTTTGGTTTTACGACTGTAATTAATGTATGCACATTTATTGGGATTTAGGATTAATGATTTGATAATGTATTTCCATTTAATAACTGCTGTCCCCCTTTCCAGGGTGTAGGATAGGATAGGATAAGCTAGGATAGGATAGGATAAGCTAGGATAGGATAGGATTCTTTGTTGGCCATGTGTGATTGGACACACAAGGAATTTGTCTTTGGTGCATATGCTCTCTTGTACATTAAAAAATATAAAATAATTCTTCAAGAATCATAAGATACAATACAGTGATAGTCATGGGTTATTAATAAGCAGTCAAATCATACTCAGAAAAAATTAAACAATATAAATTGTAAAGATACAAGTAACATGGTTATAGTCATAAGTGGGAAAAGATAGATACTAGGAAGGATGAGAAGAATAATAGTAATACAGTCTTAGTAAATAATTTGACAGTGTTGTGGGAATTAGTTGTTTAGCAGAGTGATGGCATTCAGGAAAACTATCCTTGTAGCTAGTTATTCTGATATGCAGTGCCTTATAGTGTTGTTTTGAGGGTAAAAGTTGAAACCATTTATGTCCAGGATGAAGCGAACAGCAAATTATTGCATTGCAATGCAAATTTTAAGGCTGGTAGACAACATCATTTTAAAGATGAATTTTTTCAAATTTGTGGAGGAAATGTGTACTACCAATTAAATTTAAGAGAGCCATTTTTTACTGTAATGGTTAAAACCACAGGCTAGAAAATAGAGAGTGAGTTCTAACCCTGTCATAGGCACAAAAGCCAAGTGAATGACTGGGTCAGCTCTAGGGCAAAAGCAATGCAAACCATTTCTGAAAATGGGATTGCTAAGAAATAATGAGTCACCTGGAATTAAAACTGACTTGAAGATGCACACAGAAAATATTATTCTTTGAGGAACTATTAACTATTATTTTTCAGAAAGCACCAAGAAGAATACTGTTTCCCAGGTGAATAGGATTATCCACAGAGGTAAAATGCTATAATTAAAATGTCTTTCCTAACAATAATTATTTTATTGTTATTAAAATGCTTCCTTCTGTCAGAGAAAGATATTAATTATGATGTCTATATCAATTTATCTTACAGTTACCACTAAAAAATGTTATCATGCCTCATAAATCACATATTTGGAAACAAAACTAATTTAGGGAAAGCTAAATCTTCGGCTCTCTTGCGTTGAATAATCTTTTATGGAAGTAAACAGAAAAAAATATAGACAAAATCAGATTTTTAACATGCTCAAATAGCTGGCAAAATCACAAAGGCTACAAAATGTCAATATCAACTAATCAGATGCTAACTATATAGCTTTAAGCAATAGAAAATTCTACAACAGAATTATT
Organism: Thamnophis sirtalis; assembly: GCF_051295495.1. NCBI lineage: Eukaryota > Metazoa > Chordata > Lepidosauria > Squamata > Natricidae > Thamnophis > Thamnophis sirtalis. The sequence goes on from NW_028261384.1 coordinate 115,491,280, forward strand.
GTAATTCAAAATCCTGAGGGATGTTTTCAGACAAAGTAAAAATAAGTGACATTAAGTACTGCAGTAGGAATTATTGGCGTGCAGCGGTGCTGATTGAACGTTATTTTAAAGCCAGAAAAATTCTATATTTGGCCAACAGCTCCTTGAATGTGACTTGCATCTGGAACTTCAGCCACTGTACCAACCACTTGATACAAAAGCAATGCACAACACAAACATATACGTATATATAGGGGTGAGTGTGTGTGTGTGTTGTATATAGATATAAATATATAGAAAAATACACTTGCATCTGGGGAGAAAAACCAAGATGTGCAGCTTCGTAGATCTTTACAGAGCTACTTATTTTTGGGCCTTATTTTTGCGGAGGTCTTATTCTTTTTGAGGTGCAGGAGGTGGTGAGCATAGTCTCCTCATAGCTGCTGCCGCTGTTATAATATTTTCAGGGGAGGGCTTATCTTACCACATGTGCTCAAAAGCTCAATTGGGCTTATTATCTGGGGAGATCTTATTTTTGGGAAAATTTGGGTACTAGGCAACCAGTCAGCATTTACAGACATTTACGGACATTTGCAGTATTCTGCACACCTGACCGCAATGTATGGTTCTACTGAGCATGCCCAAGATGATGTCCTTTTGCTTTTGAGGAGAGCTTCGGGGAAGATATTGTCCTTCTCAAAATATAAATATATTTTGTCTTTCACAAACTTCTTCTTCTCTTTGACAATTTATAAAAATATTTGGCTTCTCTTGCTGAAAATTCCTAGCATGCTCTTCCTCCAAGTGGCCAAAAGAGAGACAGTCATTTTTCTCTGTGGTCTTCAAACAAGCACACACTCTGGGCAGTTCATGCCCTCAAAATGGCAACACAAGGGACTGAAATCAGATACGCCCCCAAAATAGATGGTTAGTGAATTCCTGACCCTGGAGCTGGGCTATGCTGTGGAAGCAAATGTAAGGACCTTTCTAGCTGTGTAGAGGGAAAAGGAACAGAATAAACAAAATCTAAGTTTTGATTTTCTGTTGGACTTCCTAATATAGCAATTTCCACTTGTAGGAGTGGGTTGCAATAGCTACTGTAGAGATTGCTGCTTTACCCACAGAAGTTGTTGGTAAGAATGCACAGGGAGAATAAGCTTCTACCGTAAGGACCATTTTGCCAGCCCAGAATGGATTATCTTAATCTGGAGTTTGGAATCTGAGCTTTCATTGGTTTAAAAAGAGTAAGTGCTTAGTTCTTATAATCTTGGAAGTGGGGGGAAAGTATTTGTATTTGCTAACGACAGGCCTGCGAATAAGAGGTTCTGTACAGAAAGTCCTTAATTTATGAGCATTCATTTAGCAACTGTTCAAAGTTACAATGGCACAAGTGATGACAAGTCCTTGCATTTAAGACCATTGCAGCGTCACATGATTTAAATTTAAGCACTTGGCAACGTACATAAACTGTATTTATGATGGTTGCAAGTGCTGGAGTCATCCGCCATTTTGCAACCTTCCCAGCCCATTTCTGACAAAGTCAATGGGAGAGGTCTGCTTTAATTTAGCAACTGTGTAATTTATTTAACAACTGCAATGATTTTCTTAACCTGGAAAACAAGGTTAAAATTAGGTGAACTCACTTAACAGCTGCCTTGCTTATCAATGGAAATTCTGGTCCCAGTTGCCTTAAATAAGTCAAGGACTACTTGTAGTAAGGATTGCAAAACCGAAGGACTTTAAAATGGTACTTTCTGTTTTTTCCATTATTACATACTACTTGCCTACTGCTTGTAATATATATCCCAATGTCCCATGTTCCTTTAATTCTTGCACACATACATATGGAACATACGTTCCATGCACATGCTTCAAGCAGTGAAACTAGAATTTGATATGGCGAAACAAAATAGATCAGCCAGTTTTACTGACAATCCCAGCATATTCCTGGACCTGCACAGATCAGTTTACTCTGGTTGTATGCTTTCCATTGTAGTTATTTGTAGCTTTAAGGTGGAGCTTTATACTTTGGGCTCTGTCCCCCCCCCCCTTCCCTATATATTTCATGTGAGTGTGTTGGTTTTCATTTGTAGTGTTCCTAGCACAAATTGTTCACAGAGTAAGAAATTTATCTACTCTGGGGGTCTTAGAGAATTGAGAGAGAGAGAGAAAAAATCAGAATATACTCCCTTATGTATGCCCCGTCAGTTTCCTGGAATAGAAAAGCTGTTCTCTCCCAAGTTTTGGAAAAGATCCAGGGGTACAGCTGTGGCAGCTGTCGGGGCGTGGAGGGAAGAATCTGCTGGGACAGCACGTAAAGATCAATGCTATGCCTGTCTGGGACACTGAGTAGGAAAGGTAACAGCTTCCTCTTAGCATGTCCCAGCCAAAGGACTGTGCAATACTCAGAGCTGGATAGCATCAGTGGCTTGGTAACAAAGGGTTAACTAGTCCTCCCCCCCCCCCCCCCAAAAAAAAAAACCTCCTGAAGATTGACATTCCCCAGCAAGGAGGAATTTTCCAGGCCTAAATTCATCTCCTACCAGCAACAGCCCTTTTTCCAAGTTTGGAAAACACTGGAAGACTGGAAATCGCAACAGCATGAAAGAGAAAGCAGAACCGAACAAGGAAGACAGGAAAGGTAAATTCAAGTAACTTGAACTTACTTGTGAATGTGTGCAGCAGTTATGAGAGAGAATGAGGATAACTTGGAGAATCAGGGAAGACATCAGGCTCCAGAGGCCACCCCAGCTATGGGAAGAAAGACAGAGCTGAGAGGGAGAGGGAGAAAAAGCAAAGAGAAATATGAGAAGAGCGAATATTGAGGGATGGATATGCTGTGTGAAGAGAGACACAGCAGAAGCAAGTTAATGTGGCAGGGAAGAGCGTGCAAATCTGTTCCATTGTCCATGAATTAGATCACTGCATCAGATCTCCAATTAGGAAAGTGGAAATGATCGTACAACGTGTTTCATAGTATTGTAAAAATTAGGAAGAGTTAACTAAAAAAATTGCTGTCATGAAATTATCCAGACCACAACTATTTATCTCTATTACATCATGCGCTTTATACTGTAAAAAGAATTGTTGCTTTTTGCAATTTGGCAATAGCAGAATCTGTACTGAATACTATAAGAATACGAAAAAAAGGCTAGGATCAATTAAATCAATAATGACTGGCCACTGGCCAGTTAATCTTAATTTAGTAATATTTTAAACTGGAGTAGATGATCTACTTTAGACAATTTAGTGGATTTATTTGCATGCACAAGAATACATACACATTTGGGGAATAAGTCAGCATAAGATTGTTGTATCTGGACAATAAAATAATAGTGCATCATTATATTGATAAGTGGATGAATCATCAGATAGATAATCATTTATTAGATCTGAGGTGCAGCAGATCCACAAATTGTTAACATAACTAGAATTTTTAAAAATCATTCTTTTTTGACAAGTATATTTCCTTGACTTAGTGGTGATTACTTCAATGATGATTATTTCTAATTAAATCTACTGCTGAGATTATCTTTAAAATTGTACTTTACCACAGTTTTTATTACTATAATTTGTATTGTTTGGGTACTTGCTTTTAACATTGCATTATTCCCTGCTCTTAGGGTTTTAAAAGACCTTTAAATAGAATTTTTTAGCCATGGGTAACTCCCATTGAATGATTGACTGAAAAGATTAATCTTGTACATGAGTCAAGAAAGATACATTTTCAGGATAAAATAGGATTAGGTAGGTAAGATATTAGGTAATATCTGTTCGAAAGGGGAAAGGAGTGCACAGTACAGAATGTACATTCATCACAAAAGTTGTAAGGAGAAAAAAAGAAGAAAAACTGCATTTGGGGACCCGATGTAGAAGATTAAATATTGTTAAATATTTAATCTTAAATATTAAAAGAGAATGACAAATAGTAAAAGGGAAAGCTGTCCGGGATAAGTGAGGAAGGGGAAGAGATAAAGGGGGAGGATGATGCTGAACTAGAAGGAGGTGCTATGAATTAGTGAGTGTGGCAGGCACGGATGGAGAACAGAGAGGCAAGGAAAGGCAAGAGAGAGAGAGAGAAAAATGGGAAGGGAGTTGGGGTGAGGGTGACTGGGAGGAAGAGCGGCACAGCTAAGTCCTCCCTGGCACCTGCCCCAGCTCTCTCTCCCTTCCACCATCCCACTGGTGCTGAGCCACCATCTGTTGCTCTGGAACGGAGCAAGCTGAGGACGGGTACGGGCAGGATGGGGGCTCCACCAGAAGGTAGGTTTTCCAGCCAGAAGCAAAATTGCTCAATGGGCATTTGTAGAAATAGGGGAGGGGGGGTGGAGGAAAGGGGTGGGCTCATAAAATGGAAGTTTAGATGCACTTGGAGAGTGGCTGGGGGTGTTCAGTCTTCTACAAACTACTATCTTCCACATAGGTTGGATTGTAGCCTCTATAGTATCCAGCAGGCCAGGGATGATGGGAATTGTAATTGAGCACATCTGAGGGACTTTTCCAGGCCTGGGAGAGTTAGTGTCCACTTCCTACCTGTGAATGTTAAGCATAATAAATGGGAGGAAAGTTTACAGGGTAGATTTTACTATAAAATGAGGTGCAAATGGAGAGACTTAATTGCTTTATGTCAAGGAAGAGAGAGAGGGAGAGAGAGAGGGGGGGTAACTATAAATTTGATGCTGGATATAATCCTAAATTAAATTATTCTTACATTGTTTTTGTTATATTTCCTCTATCAAATTTTTATTGCTTTCCTTCGAAGAAGTCTGGGTGGCTTCTGTGGTTCTCTTTCCTCCCCAATTTATTCTGACCACATCCCAATGACAGGAAGGAAAAACTAAGAGAGAATGCAGTACAAAGATTTAGAAGGCAAGACTATAATTTGTGGGGCTGATATTTGGGGAGTAAAATGGCTGCGTGTGGTAGTTAGAATGGCTGGGACTTTTTGGACCGCAGATAGCAGTTGGAGAGTATTTTTCAACCTTAGCAGCTTGAAGATGTGTGAACTTCAATCCCACAATTCCTTAGTCAGCATGCTGGCTGGGGAATTCTGGGAGTTGAAGTCCACACATCTTCAAGAGGCCAAGAAACACTGAGAAACACTGCACTAGGGTAAAGCAATGCTCCAATTAAAGTTGGCCAAGGCCTCAGTAAAAGGATCATCAAATGATTGTGGTGTTTATTGAAACGAATCCTTGGATGAGTCGATGCGGTTTGGATTTGGGGGTGATTTGGGATGCTTCCCAATGGACAATTCATAGCACTGGTGTTAGAAAAAATATGTAAACAAATGAATGAGTTTTCTGTGGGTATTTTAAAAGACGAAAGAACCAGTACAGAATCATTGAAGGGAATATGTGCAGAGCAGGGGTGGGTTCCTACCGGTTCGGCCCGGTCCCCTGGTCGGCACAGCATGTTTTGTTTTTTTTCATTTTTCAATGTTCTGCACATGCGCAGACCTATTTATAAGCAACTGCATAAGCGTGCAGAACGAACCAAGCACGCACATGCAAATTTGTGTGGGCACCAAACCGGCAGTAGTGGGGGAAGCAACCCACCATGCAGAGGTTTTTGCATAGAAAAAAAGTGGGATTTTGATGACGGTGGTGGCTACCATCTTGACTTTTTTGACTTCTTCCGGCATCCATACTTACACGGAAGCTTGGACTTGCTTTTCAATAAAATTCCAACAGGTTGATTGGGTAAGAAAGTCCCCTTCTAAAAAAAAAAAAGCAGTATGTTGGGGAGCATTTGGAGAGACTAGTGGGTTGTTGCATTTTTTAAAGCAGGATCTAGTTGGGTAAATTATTTCAGTTTGATTTGGATAAACTTAGTAAGTGCTGATCATACATTAATGGGGAAACCTGCCAAAATTAATTTTTCTACTTAAACAATGCCTGAATTTGTTTCCCCCTCTCTTTTCTACCCATTCCTCTGCTTGGTATAATATATGCCGTCTTGGTTATGCATCAAAAGACAGGGATTATCCCACAATCCATATTTGTAAGCCAATTTGGGAGCCTTTATTTTTCCCAAATGAACAGGGAAGAAATTAGTAATGATTCAGGCGAACTGAAACCAAAGGAAAACTGAAGTCGTAAACTTTAACCAGCTTTGACTGACTTGGAACTGAGATTCTAAGTGTCATGGACAGTTGGGGGTGCCAAGTGGTTTCATTCTGAACCATCGAAGAAAATTTGGGTAGATCTTGGAAAGCTGGCAAGTCATTTCCTAGAATTTGCTTTGCCTCCACCCTGCTGTGGGAAATAAAGAGACAGCCTCCATCTGGCAATTTTGACCAGTTTTTTTTTTTATTCCCCCCCAATCCCCGTTTTTTCTTAGTTGGATGGAAAACTGCAGGCAGTGCAGCCAAATTTGAGAGGCAGAGAGGAGCCATTTCCCTAGAACAAACCCTGAGTCTTCGCAGCCCAGCCCTTGCCAACTCCAGCTGGGAACTGCCTTCTCCCGCCTCTTCTTATTTTCCAGATTCTTTTTTCTTTCTTTTTTGGCTTGTGGAAAAAGCAATTGGAGCCAAAATGAAATTAAGTCGCAGTGCTGGATCTCATTGGTAGGAGGGGAGTTTAATGTAGTCCTGGAGGCTATAAGGAAAAGAAAATGGAAGAAATGGCCATTCTGTCTACCCCAGTAATGGAGCCTGGATGAGGAGTAACTTTGGTGGGATGAAGCATCTGAATAACATGTGAGTTGCTCAGAGCCGTTTAAACAGAGAAATGCACAGTTTTTAGAAAGGCAAATATATACTTCGTGGCAGGACTGCTAAATCTTTTAACAACTTCTGGCACACAACAGTTCAACAGATGTAGATTTTGGACGCGCTGGCGGAGAAAACTGTATCTGCTGATGATATCACGTTATTCGGAGAAGTTAAAAACAACATGGGGGCTGGACAGAGCTTAAAACAAACAACTCCAAAATGCAGGAATGAGACGAATACAGCAAATGCAATGCAAAGTAACTAAATATAAAATGCTAAGGTGCAAAAAAAAGAGGCTTAGTTGAACCTTCAAGTATAATATATACAAATAAAAAGTCAATTTGGTCTAGCAGTTAAGGTACAGGCCTAGAAACTTGGAGATTGTAAGTTCTAGCCCTGCCTTAGGTACCAAAGCCCACTGGGTGACTTTGATTCAGTCACTCTCTCTTAGCCCAACCCACCTCACAAGGTTGTTGTTTGTGGGGAAAATGGGAGGAAGAAAGAGTATTATGTATATTTGCTGCTATTTATTTATAAATATGAATTTTTATAAACATTTATAAAAATAAAAAAGCATAATAATCTAACGAATACATAATCAACTTCTCCTGAATATCTGTTACTCTGAGAGATACTTTGTGATCCTGATGGCATTACCAAATTCCCACAGTTGAAGTATTGTATGCCTCCCACTTTCCAATGTGGCACTTTGTACATATGAGATTCCAACAATGGTTTGCCACTTTAAAAAAGGCTGCTGAATTGCATTAGAAAATCTTTGGATCTCTATTTCTCACCTAGCATCCCTCATTTTAGTGGTCAGCATCATTAACCATATTGATTGGAGACTCCTGAGAAGTCAGACATCTGAAGGGCTGCAGTTTTCAAAGCAGCTCGGATTGCAATTTAAACTTATTATTATGAACTAGAAAAAAAGAACAATTGAAAGAAGAAGCAACATTAATTGTTCTTGGAGAACATGTTAACAATGATTGGACTTTTTTGCTTAAGAAAAGGGGGCATGATATATAATAATATCTCAGTTTAACAGACAACACCAGCCATTTAGCAGGTTCTGGAGGGAACAAGCCAAATTTTTATAGGATTTGAGTAAACCTGAAAATGAGTTAATTGAATAAACTATATTTTTCTGGGTTTGGAAAACATACAGAACCATCACCTAACTACACAATCTAGGTTTGGGCAACACATTAGGCTGCAGTGCAATTGGTTAAACTGTGTCTCCATATATCATATAAACCCAGATTTGTCATGGAGTTTCCTAAAATTCAGGAGCTTGCAGAAGGAGGAATTTAAGAATTCCACAGAAGGAACAGGTCTCCTAGATAAAAGCCACATGGGCAGAGGTGATATTCAGCCAATTCTGACAGGTTCTAGAGAATCGGTAGCGGAAATTTTGAGTGGTTCGGAGAACCGGCAAATAGGCTGGCCCCATCTCTGCTCCACCCAGCCTCCCAGCCAATCTTCGCTTGTGGCCCTGAACAGGAGAAAGGGGCTGTAAATCAGGTTAGTGGGATGGGGAGGGAATGGGGATTTTACAGTATTCTTCCCCTGCCATACCCATAAAGCCACGCCCACAAAACCATGCCGTGCCCGCAAAGCCACACCCAAAGAACCGGTAGTAAAAAAATTTGAATCCGACCACTGATAGAAGGGGATATAGAACAGATCCTATATGAAGTTGTCTGTGGAGAATTAGAGGGAAAAATATCTGTATATTAGGCATTTTGGTAAACTATATAACTTAGTGGGTTTTGATTCAATATTAAGTTACCGTATTTGAGCTGAAAATGCAAGATGACCACCAAATGGCAGCAAATGTTTCTTTAAAGCCCAGATCTAGTAACCCAAATGAGCAAGAAAGCAGTTGAAACCATCATTTTTGTAGGCTTACTGAATGAAACTTTGCTTCTATGCAATGACTTAGAGATACTTGCTTAGTATGTAGTATGTCTTCTTCCTGCCACGTTTTTGAGCTCCATTAAAAAAAAAAGTCTACCAGATTATAAAGACAAGAGCTGCTAAAAAAAAGGAGAGAAAGCAAACCATGATTGCTTTGCTCTGCTCACCTGTGAGACTGATTACCTTATTTCTGGTTTGTTTACAACTGTAATTAAAATATAGCCTTTGTCTTCAAACAAAAATGCTCCATAAATATGTGGGCAGAAGAGAGAAGAATGAAGGGTTCTGTCTGAATGCAAAATTGGATTCACACCTGAACTTCATCATATGACTGGTTACAGCAATGGAATGCCACACTTGTGTACCTTCTTCCTTAGGGGTTGCAGTGGAACACCATCCACCCACCCCAGAGTGTGCAGAGCAAAAGTTTCCTTTCCATGCACAGGCAATAATCTTGCAAGACAAAAGTGTGCCTGCGTCTTGGCCAACAGAAGACATTGTGGCAGAACGTTAGACTTTCATAACACAGAAGTTATCAGCTGGGACTCCTGTGCAAATGCCTCCTTCATGCCCCACCACTTTTTTCCTAGTGTTTCAAGGAGCCTCAAGTGATATTTGAGCCTCCATTATAATTGTTCTTAGTTTTCTTAACACTGCGTCTTTGTTTCTGGAAGGAATCAAAGAAGGAAATGTTAAGAAGGAAATGAAATAGCAACGCCACCATCATTTTTCCCCTCAGGGGTCCTTTATCTAGATTCTGTATCCCCACAGTGAGGCAGTGGAAAATGAATGTTGGAATAATGTTTGATTTTATTAAATTTGGTAGAAGGAGTGATGGGGAAAGAAAGGAGATGCATAAAGTGGTTACATTTTGAAGTCTGGCTGTCCTCTTTGCCCACTTGCTAATTGTGTGGGGCAGTTTATTGGATCCGCAGCCTATTCTGTATAAGTAAAGGAAGAATGAACAATGTGCTTCTGTTTTCCTGTGCTTGAGGGAAATTTAATGTTGCAATACCCTGATGTTGTGCCAGAGGTCCATTCCCTGCTTCTCTTCATCAGCATCCCTTATCATTTATGTAGTCCACGTATACTAGGATAGAGAAATTGTGCCAGAGCACATTACAGGTACCCCTCGACTTATTACTGTAATGAAGTTTGCCAATTATGGTCGTAAATTGTGGCAGTCGTAAAACAAGTCATGTGATCAAGCGATTTCACAGATCTCTTTTTGTGGCCATCATAAACCAAACGTCAGGCCTGGAAGCCATCTTTTGCATTGGGCCTTCAGGCCTGCCACATTTAATGCTGTGGGAAATTGTGAAGGGGAATTATATGGAGTGGGATAGATATAGTCACAATAACATTCTTTTCTCAGAAAGTCAAGGACGTCTTGCCCTGCACCTGGAGTGGTGTGACTGGGAGGCATCCCCAGTTGGGATGGTGCCTGATTGGGCCATGAGATGGACATGCGGGTGCTGGGCAGAGGCTTGAACTTTTGTTTGGGTGGGGAAAAACCTGGAAACTTTCAGATTCGGGTTTTCCAAGATGTGCCAATATGAAATGGAACTTTGAGGAAACCCAAGCCTCGGAGTCTTCTTTTGTCAGGGGGGTTATTTAGAATCCTGACAGCAAGCACCACAATTTTTAAGCAAATGCTGCAGTCATTAAGCAAATCCACTGTTCCCTATGAGTGTGTTTTTTGCCAGAGACTGGAAGTAAATGCTGGTTTTCAGCATAATTGTCAAAAATTGCAGTCACATGCAACAGCTGTTAATGAGGGCTGGTTTGCCAAGTGCCCAGAATGCAGTCACATGATCATTAGTGGGGAGCCACCAGCCATCGGAACCTTTGGGGTGGGGTCTGTTGTAACTTTCAACAGTTGCTAAGCAACTGATAGAAAGTCAAGGATTACCTGAATTGCCTCTCTTGTGCTTGCTCTTTTAACGTTTTTTTAAAGTGATGTGATTTTCTGTAAAGGGGTGGAGAGTTACATCGGTAGGGAGACTGTTGGTAAAGGGACTACTTCCTCTTTCCCGCAGCTATGAAAGGAAGGGAGAAATTTTTCAACTACAATTGGAGCTGGAATAAAGTTGTACAATTCAGTGCAGTCGTGTCCGTGAGTTGGAAGTGCATAGCAGGTAGTTGAAGTGTGTTCCTCCTCCATCACTCTGCTGGCCTAGCCTTGCCAACCACATGGTAATATGACATCTCTAATGATAGCACATTGCTCTCATTCTGCTGACCATGAAGTTATGCTCAAACCCATCACTACTTAGCTGGCTGATCTCTTGGCACTTTGAGCTTTTTAAAAATCCCAAATACTTTACAAGTTAGAATGCAGGATTTGCTGGACATTTATTCATTCATTTATTTATTTATTTATTTATTTTGAAAGATGCATGCAGCTTATGACCAAATTTGGTTTTAGCCAAGGGAAAGGTTACAAAATTGAGCTAGCAAGAGAAGAATTTACATCTGAGTGGTATATTTTTAACATTCCTAAATGATTTCTTAGGATGGGTTTCAAATATATCAACAGTAGTATTTCTGTGATTATTTTTGGGATCTAAAACAAAAAGGATCAAAGGAAGGTTGGATGCCCACCTACATTGTGCTAGGCGCACAATGCATGTCAATAACTGGATTTGCACCTGGTTGGTAGAATGTTAGGGGTTTGTTTCACCATAGTTAGTTGAATAAACAATAGATGGTTGGGTTTACATAATATACATTATGTAGAGAAACAATCTGGGTTCCCAGCCTTCCTCAGTTACCACCTTTTAAAGCATAAAAATACATTCATTCAATTCAAGGCTAAAGAAGGAAGGATGTTATAGGATTAGAAACATAATCATCACTAGAAACCATTACAGTTGAATATATTTTGCAAAAAAATATGACAGCAAGTTCCAACAGGTTCGGTTAAATTCAGTTATGTCTTTATAAATTTACTAGAATATTATAACCTGTGCGAAGAATAATGCACAGAAACTTTGTTTAAAAACATGCCAAAATATTAACCATAACAGGTTTTTTTGAGAGTTACAAAAATTGCAGGAGGGGGATTTGATGTTTGAATGTGATAAAATCTCTCAATGAACTCTGTGCTATAAATTGGTTTTGAATCAGTTTCAGTATCCTTTAGCAACTACTATGAAGATAATCCACATAACAGCACTATAGTCGACTAAAATGAATTACACACATTGTACCTTTCTAGACCATTTTAATGATATTGTAAGCAAATTAATACATGCTGTGCTTGTCTGTTTGTGCCTTTTAATCAGCTTTTGATCCCTGAATAATGGGTGGATTAATCTCTTTTTTAAAGATTTTTCAGAAGCGTCATTGCCTCCTTCCCAGGGCTGAGAGAGGGTGACAGGCTTAAGCTAGCTTCCTGCCTAAAGTAGGACTAGAACTTCCAGTCTCCCGGTTTCTAGCCTGATGTCTTAACCACAGCACTAAATTAGTTCTCTTATTATCTTTGATGCAAGTAGCCAATTACAATATTTTAAGAAATCAAAAAAGTTACCAAACAATATTGGACAATTTATTAGATTCATATCCCATTTTTAATTTAGGAGTTGAAAAGCATCCTATTGATCCCTTCTCTTATTTCTCCCTACAAATACCTCCTGTATTTGAGTTGAGAGAGTGACTAGGTGAGTGGATGAGCCTTTGCCCCTAATCCAGCATCTTCAACTCTGTACAAAGCTGACTTATTGTATTTGTTGGTTTGTGGTCCATTTTTAAAAGGAAGACACACCAATTCAACATTTAAAAAAATATTCAATTCCTTTTTTTAATCGCCAGATTTGCTATTGTAAATCACTAGAAAAGCATTGTGCATCTTATTTAGATCAAATAGCATTTAAAATATGGCTATTCCCTTTGGCTATTCCTATTACCATAACAACAAAGAATTATCCAAAGCCTATTTCAATTTTTTAGCCTTTTAACCATGGTTTCGTTAAATATTAACTTCATCTGTACAAACATCTTTCTGGAAAAATACATTGAAGATGAATCTTTAAAATATTTGTGTTTTTCCTTAAGACCACATACATATTATATGAATGTTAAGTTATAACGGCCAAGTTTGCACTGCACATTATGGCATAAATCATGATTTGCAAACAGCAAAGCTGCTAAACCAAGACTGAGACAACCATTTTATGGTTTTATGTCACTCACTTGTCTGGGTGGGCTTCAGGGGAGTTCACAGGCCAATTATGCAGTATTCATATCTTGGGAGTTGTCATCATGATAACAAGATAGCAGTTGCAGGCCAGACCATGGAAACAGTCCATAAGTAATCCCAGGATTTCAGGTGCCAAACATGGAACAATTTGCAGCCTGAAATAACCACAGTCCATGTAGAAATGAAGGTTCTGCCTTCGCGGGAATATTTGTTTCCAGTTTTGTCCTGTTTAATTGCATAGTCTTATCTAATTGAAACCTACCGTTTTACAGGACAAAATTGTTTTCTTGTTCTTGCAGTTCTAACAGATTTACTATTTCTAGGTCTCCCAAGTGAAAGGAATGAATACCAGTTTCTGACACTTCTCTTACTTAAATTAAGCCTGAAATTGAAAGAATGGGGTGGAAGCAGGGTGGGGCGTGGAAAACTTGTCTGTGGCATGCTGACAGCTGCATAGCAGAAGATAAATAACAAGAATGTGGGATAATGGGCTAATTGCTAGGAAGCCCCTAACATAGCCCTCTGGTCACTCAGAAATAATTAGATGGACTTTAAATGAAGGGTGGGCAATTTGGCCGGTCTACCAGCTAAGCTCAAAATCCCTACATAAGAGATTAATTCAAATTTCCAATAAGAGACATTTATCCCTTCTTTGAAATCTGCTGGTTGGGAAAGATTATACGGTAAGTGTCAAAGCAAATATTGGGCATCATGGGGGGGAAAATGAAACATCCTTCCCCCAGTTCTGACACTGATGTCAATCCACTTCCTCACAGTTCTCCTTGCAGCTGAATTTCCTTCATGGATAGGCTACCAGATATACAGATAATTCAGAAATTATAGGTATAGGTATAGGTAATTTATTTGTATGCCGCCCTTTTCCCTGGGGGGACTCAGGGCGGCTCACAGTTCAGAGGGAAGGGAGGACAAACCAGATTAAACACATAAGACAATACATCGTTAAAAGCACAACATTCATACAATTCAGGTGGGGTTGAGGTCTTTAGCCCCAGGCCTGTCGGGATAGCCAGGTTTTAAGGGCTATGTGGAAGGTCTGGAGGGTGGTGAGGGTACGAATCTCCACAGGGAGTTCGTTCCATAGGGTCGGAGCTGCCACCGAGAAGGCTCTCCTCCGCGTGGTTGCCAGTTGACACTGACCGGCTGATGGAACTCTGAGGAGGCCTAATCTATGGGATCTAATTGGTCGAGTGGAGGTGATTGGCAGTAGGCGGTCTCTCAAGAAATTATCACAAAGGTGAAGATCAGTTATGAGGTCATTTGGTCAATATGATCTGGCCTACTCTTAGGGCTACAAATCCCTCCCCCCCATTTAAAAGAACCCCCAAACAGGGTGGAACACAACTCTATTGGCCCTGCTGGCTTGGAATTCTGATCACTGTAAATTTAAATGGAAAAAAATTATCCTAGAACAAACTCTCAAACAACATATGATGACTTTTTTCTATCTTAGTAACCACAGCCTCAAAATTCCAGGTGCCTAGAGAATTTATGGAGATTCTCAGTCATCCAGGTCATATTTGTTTCAAAGGTGCTTTTTCAAAAGGCTGTTTTTTCTTTGAGGAAGAAGAAGTTGTTTCGCTTCTCATCCAAGAAACTTCATCTGAGTTCTGAGAAGCTTCATTTCTTCTTTCTCAAGGAAAAAGCATTGAAAAAGCACCTTTGAGGTCTCTGGTAGTTTCTGCTAGCTATTGAGTAGCGACCACCGGATAGGTGAAAAAAACCAGTTCCTTCTTCCCTTTGACTCACAGGAAATTGCACTAACCCAAGGTTTTTTAAATTTTTTAATTAACCATAATTGATAAGTTTAGAGGCACAGTGAACCCCAAATCAAACAAATGTTTAAATTCTGTATAAGAATCCAGGAAATGCTGAGTTTTCAGTTTCTCAAAACAGTGCATTCCTGATTTGTTATTTGAGATTAAAGTCACTTTCAGAGAAGGAATAGCTTTCAGAGTCGTTCAGAAAATTCAGATGTCTACAGCACATTTCATTCGGATGGAGCTGAACAGATCCTGATTTTGCTGTTTGCATCCTTGCTGGGTTGATGCTACTGCTGTGCTCTTCTCTGCAATATGCTGTTTATTTTCCAGCCTGCAGTCCCAGTTAACTGCAAACACATGTTCTCCCATCTGCAGCCTTTCCCCATCCCACATTCCTCTTTTTCAAATGGCTTTTCCATCTAGTGTTCAATGGATCAGTCCGTTTTCAAGCCGTGCTGTCCAAAATCCCTTGGCAGGCTGGCTGGAAGTTCAGGGAGAGGAATGGTGGGGGATGAGAAGGAGAAGCACAAACAATGCCAAGAAAAGAAAATGGAAACCCACAATCAGGCAAGGCTTTTATTGGGGCCAACCAAGTACAATTATGGGCAAGATTATATGGTTTTCAGATCTCTTCATCTGATAAAGATGAAGATGCATTTAATGCATCTGCTTAAATAAAGCAGATGCATCAGGCAAGGAGAATGAAAAGACAATATACAAATCCAGGTGTGCATGGTTAGAGTTTTATGGTGGAGGAAAGGAAAAATCAGACTTCGGTATATTACCTCAAGGGTGGATCTCTAAATCCTCAAAAGTTATGCCAAAAATTACAGTAGTGAAATGACTTTTTGGCAGGAAACTAAACAGAAGAAATGCATTCTAGCCCCAATCAGTTCAATATTACTTTAGAAATAAAAAAGAACCATTTACCAGTAGAATTGAGGGAGGGGACACTACTGGTATATCGCCAAAGCCTGATTGATCCAGAGACTTAGGGAAATTTCTTTAATGCTTCGTCATTCCCTGTTGGTTCCCAGTTTCCCCTCAATCTTTGGTCCAAATACTGGTTTTAGTTCCCTTGAGGAAATATTTGTTTAAGATTTCTCAATTCTGGATTAATTTGACTAACTGACTTACCTAAAATTCAACTAAATTACAATTGAGCTGCTGCCCCACGAAACCGGGTTTCCGGTTTGCCTGTGTGCTAGGGAAGTTCTGTCCGGACTTCTCTATCCTGCCCAGGGCTTGGGAGCTCTGTCCGGTCCCCAGGCCAGCGGGGGTGACAGGCTCTGTTCTTGTAGCTCCACGGGAGGGCTGCGAAGAGCGATTTCTTGTAGAAAGGTCTGGATGGGGTCTCTCCCATAATGAGACGTCAGGTGCTGCTCTGTTGTTGGTGCTCGCCGGAGACGAATTTCCTCCCCTTTCCCACCTTCCTTTGATAAAGAGGTTTCTAAAGGGTGAAGTCAACTTTAGGGCCCCTCCAATCCATAGGTTCCCCATGTGGGACCTGCCCCTGGTTTTGCAAGTTCTAACCGGGCCTCCCTTTGAACCGTTACGGACGATCCCCCTCCGTTTCTTATCGCTCAAGGTAGCCTTCCTAGTTGCGGTGACTTCTGCTCGTCACATTTCTGAGTTGGGAGCCCTCTTGTCCAAGGACGATCTATGTCAGTTTCACCACGATAGAGTGGTCCTGCGCCTGGACCCTACTTTCTTCCCAAAGGTCAATTCCCCTTTCCATCAGGCCCAAGAGGTCATCCTTCCCAACCTGTCCTGCTCCTTCCCACAAGAGGGAACGCCTTTTGCATTGTTTGAATGTCCACCACGCTCTGCTCATTTATATCTGATGTACGGCGTCTTTTCATAAGTCTAAGGCCCTCTTTATTTCTTTTCAGCCCGGTTCTCTGGGAGCTAGGGTTTCGTCTGCCACTATTGGCAGGTGGTTACGCCAAGCAATCTCCACAGCCTATGATTTCTTAGGCCAGTCTCCTCCTGCGGGGATCACGGCCCACTCCACGCGGAGTGCCGCTACTACGGCGTGGCGTGGACCACTAGGGCCCCGTTCGAGGACATTTGTCAGGCGGCCGCTTGGGCATCTCCGACTCCCTTTATACGACATTACTGAATAGACTCCTTTGCATCTGCTGATGCGCCCTTCGGGCGCAGAGTTCTTCAGCAGGTAGCAACCGCCCCCTACCCCTGGGTCTTAGTCCCTCCCTGGGACTGAGCTTGGGTACGTCCCAGCAGTGACCCCTTCCTCAATTCTACTGGTAAAAGAATGTTGGTCCTTACCTGAACGTTCGTTTTAAGTAGAATTGAGGGAGAGGTCACATCCCTCCCAAATAAGACCTTAGTCAGATAGTCAGGTGTAGGGTCGGGTGGCCTGTGGTCTGTTAGTTTTTTTGCAGATTTGTACTGTGACTTTGAGGAAATTGGGAACCAACAGGGAATGACGAAGCATAAAAGAAATTTCCCTCAATCTCTGGAACAATCAGGCAGTATCCCAGCAGAGACCCCTCCCTCAATTCCACTTAAAACGAACGTTCAGGTAAGGACCGACATTCTTTCTCTATTAAATCTGTGTTTTTTTAAATGTGTTAGAATTCAACATTTTGGTAGTACTAATGCAGTACTTCTGGAAGGAACCAGGGTGAAGAAGGCAGTTTCATTACGTGTCGCTATAAAAACCCAAAAATGCAATAGTTAATCAGAACTGTCTCCAACATTAGACAACAAACCAATCCATACTGCTAAATCATCACATCAGTGGTTTATTTGGTTTTGGGTTAGCGTATTATGTGGACTCATCCAAAATGAGTTTTAGTTTATGGCTTAGGGTTATATACTCAGCCAGTCACAGATTAATCAATAAAGCCATTGTTTAAAAAAATCACTTAAATCAAGGTAGGGAAGTGGATATGGTTGTTGAACAAGACTGAACATTGGAATTCCGTAATCAGAGGCCCAGGGATCAGAAATAGCCCTCAGATGCCTTGAGCAAGACTATTGGAGACCTCTAATGGTTATTACAAAATTATAATTTCCATGCAATAGAAGTAGGAAATAATGAAATATGTAACAAATGAATTTAATTATAATATAAATCTAAATTTGATTAAATCGGACTTAATTGTTCTCTAAGTCCCAATGCACCACTTAAAAGTGAAATATGGCATTGGCCCAGAAAAAGTGAGGCACTCTTGCACCAAAATCCTGGTTGCTCTCTAGCTCACAAAAATAAGCTGATTATATTTGACCCATTAAGGCCCTCCCTATTTCCAGTAGTAGTTGCTTTGCTCCAGCAGAATGGTGATATATACATTTTCAATCTCTGTCAGTTCTTGTTAAAAGACACCAGGTGGCAAGTATTCTTGTATAAAATATTTCAAAGTTGTATACAGTTCAATTGAGTAATTACACCCAATGGTTTTTGAAGTTCTGTCCACTTCTTACGGTCCTTCCCACCAAAGGATTTATTTTTGGAAATGATTGCATCATGATTTTCATCCCTGTATAAAATGTTTATTCTGCAAAATGCAACAAGTCCATAATAAATCTTATTTGATAAGTAGGATCCCTACATTTCCTGAAAGGTTTCAAAGAAAGGAAAATCAATCATTGAAATATATCACATCAACAGTATGAATGTCTATAATTCTTTTGCTAATTTCCTGTTTAGGTTAACTATAAATTGTCAGGATTAGCTAAACTGACAGTGGACAATTAAGTTTAGAATCTTGTACAATACCTAAGAAAATATCTGAGACATTTCAGACCAGAAGTCTATCTAATCAAGCATATTCAGATGCTTCTAGGCATCCAGTAATTAAGGGTGTGCCTCTTGAGTTTTAGCATATGACATTAATCTATCTATTGTTGAATATGGAAAATTTTGAGCTTCACTTCAACCTCCTGATCTTAAAAGGTCACAGGACAGTTTTTAGGGATGCTACAAATAGGACAAGGTCAATTTTTGGTGTTGGGGAATGCAGCTGGCTGTAGGATGCCCACCCCTAAATTTTAATTTATGTATTGTGTGAAAAAATGTTTATTGAAATTAACTGTGGTTATACGGATTAACATTGTGATCTTATACTCAGCACCTTTCACTTTATTTTAAAAATGCTAAACGAATATAAAGGAAAGCGTAGATACATATAATAATCATGACAAAGTATAAGTATAATTAATTATAATAAAAAAGGAAAAGGTTTGGAAAATTACTAATAGAACAACTTTAATTTTCAGCTGTATTATTTGAAAGTTTTCTTCTTTGCCCCTTTGTAAAAGAAAATATGTAAATATTGACAAACAACATATATTAACAATTCATTACTAAAGAAAGGATTTAGATACCTACTTCTAGCCATGTATATCTATGTATATTAATTTATTTCAAATACAGGAATTAATACCTCAAAAGAACTTGTGATTTATTAACACATTAATCAATCCACATTGAACAGCAGCACCCCTGTTGATTTCAATACCATATGTGACAGTAGCAGACAAGATCAAACCGGGTCTGTATGACAATTTGCTATGGCCAACACGCCATGGCCAACTCACTGCAGGATAACTTGCTGTGGGGCAAGAATTACACTAATATCAAAGAAATGGTGGAATAGAATCATTAAAGAAAGAATGGAAAAGGAAGGGCAGAATGAAAAGTGAATGGCAAAAATTAAAATAAATTTTATTTATTTTAAATAATAAAATACAATTTTTAAATTCCCCTGCAGCAAATTGTCCTGTGGCAAGTTATCTGTGACAGGTTGTCCTGCAGTGAGTTGGCCGCGAAGAGTTGGCCTTGGTGAATTGGTTGTGGCAAGTTGTCCCATTCCTGATCAAACCATATATGTTAATGTTCCATATCCTGTGTGTCTCTCCAATTACAGTCAAAATCAACCCTTTATTAAACATTCCCTGAAGTGTCCAATATATGCCTAATTTTAGAATTTAGAGGAAACGTTCTGATCTTAACATGAGATGAATACCTTCAGTGCTTAATCTGCTGAGAGACTGACACTTCCTCTACTCCTTCATAAAACTCTGACCAAACAATTTCCATTAGTGTGCTAGCACAGAACATTCAAACCTGTTATTCCGGAGGTGACATGTATGACTAAGATAAATTTTATCTGCTTCTATAAAAAAAAATGATCGGAGCCAGGTCACAGTTAATTCCTCCCCAAAAATTCCAGATGCAGCAAAAGCATCTGGACTAACTAAACAAAGAGCAAACACTTAAGTTTAATCAACTGCCAAGAAACACTCAGGAATAAATTAAACTCATTTTTAATGCTGCA
The DNA here is from genome assembly GCF_051295495.1 of Thamnophis sirtalis. Taxonomy (NCBI): domain Eukaryota; kingdom Metazoa; phylum Chordata; class Lepidosauria; order Squamata; family Natricidae; genus Thamnophis; species Thamnophis sirtalis. Next base: position 115,511,185 of record NW_028261384.1, read on the forward strand.
AAAAGTTTTGAAAAACAGCTTCATCAGAACAGTTGATCCAAATTGCAGTATTTGAGAGATGCAATTTAGATGCTAATTTTAAGCTCAGATTACCCTAGTATCCCATCGCCATTATTTTTCCTTATATGGCTTTGAAGTTTTGAGTTCAGCTAATCACCATCATTCTTGAAAAGAATTTTCATTCGTTATCCCTTACTTTTCCTCCTGCCCCAGATATAGGGCAGGAGGAAACTAAACTAAAAAAGTTCTTTTTTTCCCCCTGAATGATTAAAGCTTGGAAGGAAAAATAGTGATCTCCAAAAATCCAGGGAGAATCTTTGCATGGGCTGATGAAATTCAGGGTAGGATCTGGACTGCAGTCAACCATGATAGGCATTGGATTGCCAACTGCCACAAAACTTTATTTTTACTACATCGTATAAAGCTCCCTTTTTCTGAGCCACGCAGTCCTAAATTGTTTGACTGACCGGCCAGGTTCTAAGTAAATATAATCTTGTTACTTGAGGGATGCACTCAGAACATTTGCATCAGTGGTGGGATTCAATTTTTTTTACTACCAGTTCTGTGGGCGTGGCTTGGTGGGTGTGGTGTGATTTGGTGGGCCTGGCAGGAAAAGGATACTGTAAAATCTCCATTCCCTCCCGATCAGCTTGGACTCGGGAGGCAGAAAATAGATGGGGGCGGGGCCAGTCAGAGGTAGTATTTACCAATTCTTCGAACTACTCAGAATATTCGCTACTGGTTCTCTAGAACTAGTCAAAACCTGATGAATACCACCTCTGATCTGCATCACACGTGTAGACTGGTTCTCTTGCAAGTATTCCTACTCTAAACAGAGGAATGTTTCAGTTCTTAGAACATGGTCAATCCTCAAGAACAAATATGAGGTTTTCTTGGAAGATGGGGGAGAAGAACCCCATTTTCACAGGGTTCTGATAAAGAATCAACCATTTTGTGAAAATTAGCTGTTTTTGTATCCAGAATGGCATCCCAGCTTTTTTGATCAGCAAGTTAATAGCTGAAGTCAGACTCTTAATGGATCCTTCAATTGACTGCTAATAAAATGGATCTATTTGCAATGGGATCCTTCATGGCAAAAAAAAAAGCGTGGATGTATCTTAAAGACAAGGATGGAAAGTGACACCAAAATCAATATAGCAATTGAGAAACGATGTGGACTGTTATTCAGGTTGTTTTTTTACACTGTACTGTATAAAACTCATCAAATTCTCTAGGGGCACTGTTGAGCTATATAAGTACTATTTAGAAATATGCAACTTCTAAAAGAGCCACCTCTATACTTCTGAAAAGAGAAGGCTGAAATGATGCATGTCATACAACGTTAATTGTTATAGTTGGGATAAGAAACTTCTAAAAGATCAGAAGATAATATACAGAGAAAGATAACTTCTTAAGATAAACGTATGAAGGGTAGATCCTCAAATTGTCAAAGTGAGCAGGCAACTCCCAAGGGTTTTTATCTATTGCTTTATGAAGCCCAAGATTGGGAATGTCTCAACTGAATTCAAATAAGTACACTATGGATTTAGTTATAAGTTCTGTTACATTTCTTCAATAGTTTGCTTATTCCAAATCATCTGTGCTGCTAATGCATCAGCTTTTATGTGATCTACGTGGTTTGAATCTCTCTTGTAATTAGAGTTGCAAAAAAGTGTTTATTATGACAAGTATGTGTGTGCAGATGTATTTTCTTACTCCATTTTCTTAAATCTGATCAATGGAGTCATTTATTTCATAAATAGAGAGGGGAGATTTTCTACCTCATCTCATATGTGGAAAATCTGTGAATGAGGCAAGCTAAAGAACTTGGGCAAAAAAAGACCCAGCTTTTTCCCATGTAGTGGGATTTTTAGTCATTGAATCAGGATAGAGCTGGAAGGGACTTTGAAGATCTTCTAGTCCAGCTCCCTGCTCAAGCAGAAGATTCTGTATCATTTCAGACAAGTGATTCTCCAGTCTCTTCTTAAAAATCCTCCAGTAACAGCATACCTAGAGGTGTCTATATGAACAAAGTTGTTCAAATTCAATGTAAGGCAAATTTGAACATTTAGGACCAAATACTTGCAGTTTTCTTCTGCTTTCAGAGGGATTGATTGGTTTAGTAAATTTATAGACCACCTATCTCATACACAGGACTAGATGGCTCACAATAAAACAGAATGAAAAAAAAAGAAACCAGAGTAAACAACAACAATAATAACATAAAAATAGCAGTCAAGCAGATTCATAAATACTTGTAACAAGCCATGATACAGACTCATCCATGTAATCAAGGCCCCAGGCTCAGTGCAAACTCAGTTTTTTAGATCCTTGTGTAAGGCCAACAGGATTGGGGCAAGTCTAATTCCGAGATGATGTTCCAGAGGGCAGGTGCCAAGGTAAAAAAAATATCCTGAGTCCCAGCAGATGATTTTTTATTTTTTTTGGTAATAGGACCAGGACTCTCCTGCCAGATCTAACAGGATGGATAGACACCACTGGGGAGAGACAGTCCTGTAAAAGGGTTGTTATAATGGTGGGCAAACAGATACCTGTAGGGTATTTTTATGGTCTTCAGTGTCCTTTCCCAAAGATCTGTAAAAACCAACTTTGCATCTTCTTGTCATTTGAACTGAACATATTTGGAAGAGAGAATGAGGGGCAAATAAATGGGTCTTGAGATTCTCCCTTTTCATAGGGAGATCCCACTTTATCAGGGCACCCTAATAAACTGCTTTTAAATGATCTTCTGACTCGGTTGCTTATTGGGAAAGTTAACCGAGGCAGAACCTAGGGCCAGATTTCGATATTAAAAGCACTTGAAAACTGTAATGGTAGCCCTTTAAAAAAATATCATAATTTTAAATTCAAAGAATTTCATTTTCATCAAATGCCCCAGGATAGGAGGGAAATTAGAAAACTGACCCAACCTCAATATGTATAACAAAGCACCTTCCACTTTCTATAAACTTCTCATCTCTGGAAACTTCCACTTCCAAAAAAAGGGTACCTCCATTTACCAAACGTTTGCCCGAGAGATAGGAAGCCGTATCATTACACCAGTGAGGCTGTGCTATGTTCGCACAATACTCTTAGACTGGCCAGGCAAAATGACAGCCAAAGCGGCATTCATCTTGGTTAAGGGTTAGTCTTAGCTTGGTGAGTCTATTATTCAGGATTTTTATGCAAACTCATCCAAGGAAAATAAATGAAATTATATTCTATAAACACAGGACCTGGGTGTCCTAACCAATGCTTTGGTTTATGAGGAAACTCTTGGAATTCAGACAGAAAAGAGAGGGTTTAAAAAAAAAGAGACCCCATGTTTCACTTGAAAATACTGCATGTAGATTAGATGGTATATCTGCCATTAACTTGCTCATATTTAAATCAAAAGGATCTATTATTTATGCAGGGAGCACATTCTCTCCCTATATCTTTTAAAAGTCCAGGATTTCTATAGAATTCTGGACAAGGGAAACAAAGTGAAGACGGAATATGTTGTTATCGACAGTATTCAACCTAAAGATGAATATTAGCTCTTAAGAATAATCCAGAGAAGAAGCACAATCATAAGAACTAACTGGTCTCTATTATAAGATCACAGTAACAGAATCTTGCAAAGGTTATGTGAGGAACCGCTCCACCACCCTGGGATTGGCCTGTCCCACTCATGCCAACAGAGGAGGCATGGCGCGGGTCCCATCAGCCCAGGAGGAAGGTCTTCTCTACTGTGGCTTTTGCCCTCTGGTACATCTTGCCCTCCGATGTGAGATTGGCCCCAACCCTCCTATCCTTTCGTAAAGATCCAAAGACCTGCTCTGCCAGTTGGCCTCGAGCCCCCATGGGGGAACAGCACAGAGGAGGTGGCGTAACAACAGATCCCACATTCCCCCCATTCCGCCCTCATCCTCTCCATGTGTCTTTGATTTTAATTTTTGATTTTAATTTATTCATGGTTTTAATATAGGTGCATTTTTTATGTCTGTAAGCCATCCAGAGTTACCTTATGGCAAGAAGGGGGAACCAATAAATTTTATAATTAATACAATAAAATAGCAATAGCACTTACTTATATACCGCTTCACAGCGCTTTACAGCCCTCTCTAAGTGGTTATTGCCTCCAATAATCTGGGTCCTCATTCTACCCACCTCGGAAGGATGGAAGGCTGAGTTAACCTTGAGCCTGGTGAGATTTGAATTGCCAAATATCAGGCCGCTGGCAGTCAGCAGAAGTAGCCTGCAGTACCATACTCTAACCACTGCTCCACCGTGGCTCATAAATAAAACTGAAATGATTTCCCCCCTCTTTTCTTTTTACTCTCCAAAAAATAGAGAGGGATCCTTCTGTAACACGTCCCTCATCTTTCTCCTTTGGTGGCCTGAGATATCTTTTATGTGCCGGTTGCCTAGTCTGTGGCTCTCCATTCTGTCTTCCAAGATCATTCTCACATATTATTAAGTTAGGTTCTTCATGATTACATCTGGAATGTGGTTGCAAAACAATTGTTGAAGATGAGAACTTTATTTGATACTTTTGGATGCACTATGAGACCTGTTCTCTCTAAACAGGTGATACTATGTCTGTGATATACAGCGAGGTGGCTGCTGATGAGCCAACTACCAACAGCTTCTGGATGGTGAGTAGCTGATAGGAGGGTCAGGAGGGGAGGAGGTTCAATGTATGTGTATGCAACATGTTTGACTCATTTCCTGAGCTAGCCCATTTTAGATCACCAGAATACCTTGAATCTTAAGCTAACCAAAAGGACTGAGTTTGCACCACATGCCGAACTACAAAACAAAAATACAAAATAACATCTGGTGGAACGTATTGTATGAACATGGCATCTGAGAATGATGGAAGGTATCTTCCTTCCTTCCTTCCTTCCTTCCTTCCTTCCTTTCCTTCCTTCCTTTCCTTCCCTCCCTCCCTCCCTCCCTCCCTCCCTCCCTCCCTCCCTCCCTCCCTCCCTCCCTCTTTCTTTCTTTCTTTCTTTCTTTCTTTCTTTCTTTCTTTCTTTCTTTCTTTCTTTCTTTCTTTCTTTCTTTCTACAGGCCCACCCAACTTGTAAATGTTATTCTGAATGGCTAACATATTTATAAAATAATTTCAAAAATTTATTACCAAGGAATAAAAAAACAGCATTGGTCACCAAACAAAACAATTAATAGAGTCCTCTCAAAACTCATCTAACCTTCAACCTTCACTTCCGTCCTGGGTTTTAATGCTTTATGAAAGGCCAGCAAAATCAGGGCTAATCTGATCTCAGGAGGATATAGGGTTCCAGAGAGAAGACACTATGAGGGGGGGGGGGAAATCACCTTCTTTAATTGAAGGGGTCCAGAGTGTGTCCCCCTTATCGGACCTAATGGGGTGGGTGGAAAAATCTGGAATAATTAAAAAAACATTTATTTGTTTGCTTATTCGCATCCCGCCTTTATTATTTTTATAAACAATTCAATGTGACGAACATATCCAACACACTTCCTCCTCCTATTTTTTCCACAATAACAACTCTGTGAGGTGAGCTTAGCCGAAAGAGAGAGTGCTTGGCCTAAAGTCACCCAGTTGCCTTTCAAGCCTAGGGGTGGGGGGAAAGGAATTGAACTCACAGTCTCCTGCATTCTTGGCCTGGTGCCATGGCAGACACCAGACCCAACTGGCTCTGAATTTCATCCAGGAGCACCCTGGAAGCTTGTGCAGGCTTCAGAGGAGAGGTGTAACATGGGCATCCCAAAGGCCACCTGTAAGCTGCCCATTTTGCAATTTCTGAACTGGCTACAAGGGCCAGTTCCTTGGGATAAAAATTAGTGAAGTGAAGACTGCATGACATTGAGGAAAGGGTAGTAAAAAGATAAATTGGGAGAGCTGAGGTACTGAAGGTTTCTGATTTTCTTAAAGGCATATCCAAGTTGTAGGCTAGATTAGAAAGTTGGGTGGGGGGAGAAGAAAGCAATAACAGTCCCAAATTACTGTGAAGAAAGCCGCGTTAGGATATCAATAGTCTGCTTATTCAAAATTTCCCTTTCTCTTAATGTGGATTTTTCATTATCACATCACTTAATCTTAAACAGGAAAAAAGAACTTGACTATAGCACTGCAAACTTCAGTATCAGAATTTTTTGTTATGTCTGGCAACATTTCCCCCCCATTTATTTAAAAAATAAATGATACATTAAAAACAATGTTCCTTGAACTTCAGACTAGCTACTCATACTTTAGCCTACTGGGTTGAGTGAACCCAGCTCATAATTTATGATTCCCTGTGTTGTGCAAATTCTGAGAAGTGGGTTAATTGAGCACATTGTAATTTGGTAAATTATGGATTAGCATGTTGTGCAAAGACTTCCAGTTTTAAAAACACATTTATCCCATATTCTTTTAGAATAATTAAAAGTCATAATACCTAATTTATACTTGTTTTTCTGGAACACTTAATGATAGTGCTTGGGATTCTCTGTTTTTCAAAAACCTCAAATGGGGTTGGTTTGATTCTGGTTGGAATTCACAGGAGGACCCCAGAGGAGGTAGAACTCTGTGGGATTTGGAAGGGAAGGCATTAAATGGTAGGCACTGTTTTGAAGGGGCATTCCTCCACCACGAGACGGAGACCACTCCCCATCCCTTCTTCCCATCCCTTCTCCTGCAGCCCAATCGCTACCAGAGCACAGTCAAACGTCTGGATGATGGGTACCGTGTCTGTGACCAGATTGTAGCTTGCTTCCAGGAACGGGCAAAGATTGAACGTAACTATGCTTTGATGATGGATGAATGGTCTCGCAAATGGCGGCCCCTGGTTGACGCAAGTGAGTGGCTTCATCCTTTTTCTGTGGCTGTTCCAAATTCTGGTTTGCTTTATATGCGGGTTTCATTTGAAAGAAATGGGGATCTGGGGGGAAAAACTGATAGAAATGTGTGTTCTAACTATAAATTAGTATGCTTGCTATTTCCTCAAGGATTAAGGCCAACACTTTGCCACACCTAGAATGTTTATTCTCAAGTTATTTGCAACATTACTTGTTGTAAATTACGTGTTGTAAATCCAACCTTCCTTGTATCTTTAATGCATGTCTATGTCTCCAAGTTCTGAGTTATGCAGTTTTACCCTGATTTATTTCTGTAGGCAAAGCATCAGCCCACCACAAAAACAGAAAGCAATATAGGGAATTGGAGGAATTAATTATTACCCCATCAGCCTTTTGGGGTCTTTCCGCACTTATACCTAACTATTCCCCCAAAGCATTCTTGCAGCATCTTTTTCCTACCATGTGCCCATGATGTTGCCTTCAATTTGTCCCCAGTCCATGAGTGAAACATATTATTATTTGCTATGTTAAGGGGCTCAGTGACTCAGTGGCTAAGATGCTGAGCTTGTCAATCAGAAAGGTTGGCAGTTTGGTGGTTTGAGTCCCTAGTGCTGCATAATGGAGTGAGCTCCTGTTACTTGTCCCAGATTCTGCCAACCTAGCAATTCGAAAGCATGCTTAAAATGAATGTAGAAAAATAGGGCCCACCTTTGATGGGAGGGTAATAGCATTCCATACGCCTTTGCTATTTAGTCATAGTGGCCACATGACCACGGACATGTCTTCGGACAGTGCTGGCTCTTTGGCTTTGAAACGGAGATGAGCATCGCCCCCTAGTGTTGGGAACAACTAGCACATATGTGCAAGGGGAACCTTTACTTTTACCTTATGTTAAAAGGTATTTCCCTTTTAGTCCAAAATCATTCAAGGACAACCTTGAGGTATATAAAATCAGGTTTTATCACCAATTACATTACATATAATGGTGATTGCAATGATTAGGAATGGTGGAAACAAGGGAAAGCAAATGTTGTAGAGTTTTTTAGAGATCCCATGGATGAAAAAAAAAAAAAAAGCTGGAAAAGTCTCTTTTTTTCTATTTCAAGATTCAGTAAAGTTTGTTCTTGCCATAAACTTTTAGTTTTTTTCTTTTTATTCCTAGAATATACTATGAAACCATTTCAAAATATGTTCCAGGAAAATTCTCCTTTCAACTTTCCCAGCCATGCTGTATTTATCTAGAATGTTGATATGGCTAGTCATAATACTATAATGAATTTCCCAAAACCAGCCCTAGTTGTAACTTCAAAAGATGGATAGATAATTCCCATGATATGGGACTGGGTGATTTTTTTTTCCCCTTTGAAGTAATGATTTCATCGTGATAAAGTGTATGGGAGGATAAGTGTTTCTGACAGGATGGTAATATCTTTGCTCTGATGCCTACAGAAGAAACTGGTTTTTCCAAGGATAGTTGCTGTACACAACCTATGCAATTGAAAAGCCAAATAAACCGTGCCTTTTAAAAGTTATCTAAGAAAATCTAGATGTTCTATATTCCAGAGACTTGCCCTGCGGCATTTTAACATCTATTATATGAGAATGCTGTTAGGTTTTTTTTTAATGTACCTGAAACTGCAGTCTTGAGCAATTAGTAAAATGCTGGGACTCATCTGCAAATAATTCAGGATACATATATTTTTGGGAATTATCTCCTAGAGTCCAGGTGATGTCATTCCAAAGGATGCTGTCATCATGTTATTATAGATTTTAAAGCATAGTTGGGTAGTCTGTGATCAGGAAGTGTCCTGCCAAAAATCAGTAATAAACGTTGCACTATATAGAACATCATGAGGCCCATTTCTGTAGCCCATGAGCATAGCTGAAATACCTGATATAAAATTCATGGCTGCCATTTGGCCAATGGTGTTTGCAAGGTGTGATTTAAAAAAACTCAAGCTGTTCACTATGATAAGGCAATCAAAGCACCTTGATGAACATTAAAAAAAAACAGGTGGAGTTTCAATTACACAGTCACAGCTACGTACCATCTTGACTTTTTAAATCATATTCTATAGACACTCCTACAGCTGCCATATCATTTATCTGGCTGATTCCACTTAAATAGCAATAGCAGTTAGACTTATACACCGTTTCAGGGTGCTTTATAGCCTTCCCTAAGTGGTTTATATAGCCAGCATATTTCCCCCAACAATCTGGGTCCTCATTTTTCCAACCTCGGAAGAATAAAAGGCTGAGTCAACCTTGAGCTGAATTAGCCTGCAGTACTGTATTCTAACCACTGCACCACCAATGTTGCCCCCTCCAAGATGTGTGGATAGCACAGGTGGCTGAGGAATTCTGGGAGTTGAAGTCCAAATTTGGCCAAGGTTGAAAAAGACTCATTTAGAGTAGGCCAATTTTCTGTCCTACTCGAGGACAGGAATATGGGTCTCTGCCCACCTCACTTCCCATGTACTAACATCTATGTTAGTGGAGAAAATCCCGCACATGATTACAGCAGAGTAAAAGTTGCCAGCAAAGTCAATTTTTAAATGGCTTCTCTGCCTAGTTCACTTCTCCAGTTTTCCGATTCCTCAATAAAGCATCAAGTTTGCATTCTTCAAATCCCAAGAAATCACTTGTTCTCAATTTTGCTGCAGTGAAGGAATTTATGAATTCCTGTCATTACCCATCCTTCTTCCTTCACTTCTAGGCCCGGTATATGGTTCCCTACTCCGGGCATGGCAAGCTTTCCTGGGGGCTTCTGAGCGGTTAAGCCAAATACACATGGAGATGCAAAGGGCTTTGGTCTCTGAGGATGCTGGACGTATCCGATCCTGGCAGCATGACTCCTATCACCGCAAGCTCTTTGGGGGCTTCAAGGAGACTTGCGAGCTAGAAAATGGTTTCCAGCGGGCTCAGAAACCCTGGACTAAGAAGCTCAAGAAGGTAGGAAGAACCTTTGGGAATTCTCTAGGTGTAGAGATAGGTAAAGGGACGCGGTGGCTCAGTGGCTAAGACGCTGAGCTTGTTGATCAGAAAGTTTGGCAGTTTGGCGGTTCGAATCCTGAGCGCCTTGTAACGGAGTGAGCTCCCGTTACTTGTCCTAGCTTCTGCCATACTAGCAGTTCGAAAGCATGTAAAAATGCAAGTAGAAAAATAGAGACCACCTTTGGTGGGAAGGTAATAGCATTCCATGTGCCTTTGGCATTTAGTCATGACAGCCACATGAACACAGACCGTCTTCGGACAATTCAGTTTTGGCTTTGTAACGGAGGTGAGCACCGCTCCCTAGAGTCAGGAATGACTAGCACAAATGTATGTGGGGAACCTTTACATTTACCTAGAGATAGGTAAAGACATGGAGGAATAGAATCCAAGGATCTAGGTTTCTTTAGGAAACAGAAGAAGCTTTAGAGAAATAAAGGTTTATCTTTATTGTGAGCTTGTATCTCTCTTTCCCTTTTACCCTGATCCCTACCCTTTTCCAACCATGTCCAACATGAAGCAATAGAATGAGGTTGGATGGAGTCCTCAGTTTATGAATAGTAGGAGGCTAGCATTGGCAGCCTATGTAGACTTATTTCCTTCCCACTGACTCCATAAATTAAGAGTATATCGAAGCTAAGGAGAAGGATTTCTGGGACTACTGGGTCCCAACTGTCCTGACTTTTCATCCTTTTCCTCCTCATCCTCTTCAACTTCTACATTCAGGCAGAGAAGGCCAAAACTCTTTATCACAAGGCCTGCCGCAAAGAGCACATTGCAACACTGCGGGAGAGTGGAACCCAGACACCATCGGGGGCTGAAGTATCTCCAGATCGGCAGCGTACTTTGCGGGAAGAACATCAACGTTGTAGCCAAGAAACCAACAAGGTAGGGGAGTGTTCGTACCTCTCTATCTTCTCCATTGCTCCTGGCTGGTTGGGCAGTTTGTCAGATAGGCCAACTACATTGGCCAAACTTGTGCCTGTTATGTACATCTATTATATGCTACTGTTGGCTTCACCATCAGCTGGCCATGACGGGTACTGCTCAGTTGACGACCACAATTGAGTCCAAAATTTCTGTTGCTAAATGAGGAATTTATTAAGTGAGTTTTGCCCCATGTTATGAACTGTCTTGCTACAGTTGTTAAGTGAATTGCTAGAGGTGTTACGTTAGTAACATGGTTGTTAAGTGAATCTGTCTTCCCCATTGACTTTACTTGTCAGAAAGTTGCAAAAGGGGAATCACGTTGCCCCAGGAAACTGCAACCGCTATAAGTGTGAGTCAGTTGCCAAGCGTCTGAATTTTGATGACATCATCATGGGGAGGCTTCAATGGTCATAAGTCATTTTTTCATTGCTGTTGTTTCTTCAGACGGTCACTAAATGAATTGTTTTAAGTCAAGGACTACCTATATTTTGTTTAAAATATAAAGCAGAAACAGAACTACAGTTCCCAGCATTCTTCATTTTAGGCCAGAGTGGCACCAGTTGTTCTGAGTTATTTTTTAGCAACTAACGGTTCCCGGATACTTTTATCAAATATATCAATTGACTGGTGGGGTTAGAGAACATGTCGCACCGCTTGCACCTTCAGTATTGGGGGGGGGGGTTCTGACTTAGGACACAATTGGGACCAAAATTTCCATTCTTAAGCAAAGCAGTTAAGTTAATCATACCCAATTTTGTGTCCTTTTTTTGCCATGGTCATTAAGCAAATCACTACATCCGTTCACCACGTGGTTGTTAAATGAATCCTGATTCCATCTTTGACTTTGCTTGTTGGAAGTCAGTTAAGACTAAGGTCGCAAATGGTGATCACATGACCCCCCTCCCCCCAAAACTGCAACTATTGTAAACAAATGCCAGGTGTCAAGTGCCCAGTTTGATCATGTGACCATGGGGCTGCTGCAAAAATCATAATCAGAGCCTCAGTGGTACAGTGGTTAGAGTGCTGCAATGCAGGCTACTTCTGCTGCCTGCCGGCTGCCTGCAATTTGGCAGTTCAAATCTCACCAGGCTCAAGGTTGACTTGACCTTTCATCCCTCCAAGATGGGTAGAATGAGGACCCAGATTGTTGGGTGCAAATATGCTGACTCTGTAAACCACTTAGTGAGAGCTGTAAAGCACTGTAAAGTGGTATATAAATCTAAGTGCTATTGCTATAAATGTGAGGACTGGTTGCAAGTCCCTTTTTCAGTGCTATTGTAACTTTGAACAATTGCCAAATCAATTTTTTACTGTGCAGAAATGATTGAGATCTTTTCCTAATATCTGAGTAATGTTTGGGACTTGGGGATTTATCTGGAATAAAAAAATCCGCAATGATTTAAAGCAAACCGTTTTTCTTTCCTTTGATTGGAAATGCAATTATGCAGAACAATACTGTTGTTGCCTGAGTGCAGCAAACTAAATACAAAATCTGTTTGAAGAACAGTGTGACCTTTTAATATTCTGGATTGGGTTCAAAAAGAAAATTAAATAATTATGAATTGCAGATTTTTTTTTTCAAGTCAGCCAATTCAAACCTTTTTGCTCATCAAGATGCTGGGTGTGCAGAGTTTTTTTTTTTTACTCAGAATTGCAGAACAGTAAGAGCAAATTACAAACACATATTACAATGTGAAGGACACAATTCTACACATATGATGTATATATAACACATATTGAAGATAAAACTTTTCACACAAAAATTAGTGTCCTCACCAAAATCACCTCAAATATTACAAAGTGTTGACAACCTCATCCCAAGATCTCAGAAATCTCAAGAGTCAGCCAGAATCTTGTGAGATTGCATGAATTTGTAAACATTCAGCAATTATAGACACACACACAAACATATATACATACACGCACACACATATATACACAAACATTATATATATATATGATTTTTACAACCCCTGGTAAGCCCCAATTATGGGAGGAAGTTAACTGCTTCCATCATCTGTCAATCGGTTCGTCACAAGAGTCCATCACGACAGAAACCCAATGTTTTTTTACTGTTGCCTTTGTTATATTTGTGTTTTTTTTATTTGTGCTGATAAATAAATAAAGGGAGACTAGTATAGATCTATAGATCTTTCAAGCTATTTAGCTCTCATCAGCTAGGTTCAAATCCCAGTAAGGGTATGGCTAGCTGATGAGAGCTAAATAGCTTGAAATAGATCTATACTAGTCTCCCTTTATTTATTTATCAGCACAAATAAACACACACACACACACACACACACACACACACACACACATATATATATATATATGCTAATTTAATTTGGAGTGGTATGATGCGATTTGAGTGGGAGTGCATATTCTAACACCCACAGGCATTGATCTCTGCCTACTTCCTACATTCATTCAAGTTTCCTGGTCTAAGGCAGGAGATAACCCATCAATCTTATTTAGCTCCCCAAAGCATCAGATGAGTTTCTTCCTCCCTCTCCCTGCAATGCAGCAAAACCAACCAGCCTGGTTACTGTAGGCCACAAGGAGTGGCCTGCAGCTGAATGAGCCTTGCCTTGTCCAAGACATGTGAGAGCATATGTTTAGGGATAGGGATTCCAAAGATTGGAGAATTTGAAAGCCTATAAATCTTTTTGGCTCTGGTCAACAGATCCGTGAACGTTATCAGAAGGCCCTGCAGGAGCTCGACCGTTGCAGCCCTCGCTACATGGAAGAAATGGAGACTGTGTTTGAGCAGGGGCAGGCTCTGGAGCAGAGACGGATTGTCTTCCTCAAAAGTGCCTTCTTCGCCCTGCATCGGCGTCTGGATATCACTGCAGATTCCAGGTGTGGAAAAAGGAGTCTTGCATCAGGCCCCAAGAATAATACATAGAGTTGTTTCTTCATTGTTGTTGGCCTACAGACAGAATCTTGCCTGACTAAAACCACAATCTACATAGCTGTAGATATATATTGTGAACTGCTAGGGAGCTCTGTCTTTGTCTTCTTCCTGCTTACCAGACATCCCAAGCCAATGCCCTTTTGCCTTCTGGAAAGCAACCTCTCCTCCTGTGACTGTAACTACATTTCCACCACAACTTGTGGGCTATATAACTCATACAGCTGGCCTCACATTGTTCAGATCCATTGATTAAAATGAAGATACTGGTATTAAACTTCATGCAGCAGGATTTCCTCTCATTAAAAGAGCCATGCCTCATTGAAAGGGGTGGTAAAATGGCCATTACTGGACACCAGGGACATTTTTTAGTTAAAAATGCAATTTATCTACTTCATGCATGACTGAGGAATTCTGAGAGTTGAAATCCTCCTATCTTAAAGTTTCTAAGGTTGAGAAACAGTGATTTTTCTCTATCCTCATGAATGCCAGATATGGATTATGGTACTGGCTAAAAAGGGATGAAAGGCCACTGCTCCAGATGTGCAGTATCACCATTTGCCATTAGATGGAGGAATAAAGCTAAGGGTGACCATTGAGGAGGGATCAAAAAAGGCAAGATGCTGACTTTAACTATACAGTCAAATCATCATCTTGACTTCTTTGATCACCAGATGACCTGGTGCTTCCTTTATTCCCTTGAACCTATCTCTCCACAGGCAGCTACACCATAGATGTCCTCTGCCCTTTTTACCAGAATGCCACATTCCACAAAAGAACTTGTAATTGATTCACAATTAGATAGTCAGAGAATGCTTCCAGATGTATACTATAATGCTATTATAATCCTAGCTACAATATTGGCACCTGTCCTGGGTTCAACAACTCCTTCCCCATTGCCTACCTTATAGAATATATTCTGATCCAGCTGCCCTGAACTTTCCACTAATAGAGAAATTCATTGGGGTTACTTCCTTTTTTCCTGCAGCAAAAAATAATAATAATCACAATTGTCATGTTCTACAGGCAGCTTTTACTAATTATTAGGCAACTATTATTATTATTATTAGGCAACAATTTATAAGTACATGAATGTTATACTGAATTATTGAATGACCTGCCCAGAACTAAACAGCTCTCCTTCCCCACCCTTCTGAAATCAGCTCACTCTACTGTAATTGTCTCTGCCCATGTTTCCTGCAGCTGGACACTTGGTGTTGAAATGGGACAACTTACCCTGGCTAACTTGCCCTGGCCCTCTTGCCGGGCTGACCATGGTCGACTCTGAGGGACAGCTTTTTTCAGTCAACTCACCATGGGACAATTCAATGCAGGATAATTCACGAGAGGGACAAGGGATACAGGTGATGCCATGTTTTGGCTCACCCCAGCCTGGAGGACTTCTAACTTGAGAAGATTGAAACCAAAAACAAGACAAGGCCCCCTGCAATTCTCTTGCCCCTCTCTTGAGTTATCCCCAATTGAATTGTCCCACAGTGAGCTGTCCTATGGTGAACTGGCTGAAGCGAGTTGTCTGGAATGAGTCAGCCAGGATGACACAGTTGGGGCAAATCAGCCACAGTGAGCCGACTGCGTGGAATTGTTCTAAATTCCTTGGTTTTAAGGCTTAGGTAAGTCTGCCATTTCCCCCTTTTCCTTTTCCTCTCATCCAAACTTCTTAGATTTGAGCTATTTCTCCCAACTTCTCAGCTTCTCATAGATAAAACTTCTTATAGATGAAACCTCACTGCTAATTGATTATGTGAAAATGCGTCATCAAGCCCAACTCTTAATGATGAGCTTAGGATAACTTTAGGTTTGAACCTTAGACGTCCTTGAGGCTAGAGTGAACCAGAGCTTGAGTCACTTGTTCCTCTTTTGTTCCTCTGCTGAGTTATCCCATGTTGAATTGTCCTACTCCTATGACAAGTTGGGAACAGGAAGTTGGCCATGGTGAGTCGGTTGCAGGAAGACGGCCAGGGCGAGTCAGCTGGGGCGAGTTGGCCATGGCAAGTTGTCCCATTCTGCTTAGTGACCACAGACAGGTTCTCTTCATGACAATCAATGCCTAACCTGTTCTTGCCTCCACCATTTCTACTAAAAAAGTCTCCATTCTACACTATTCCCCCATCTCATGGCCTGACCTTTAAAACAGGAGCTAGTTAAACTATACCTTAGCATCCCTCCCAGGTAAATCTTATCTCTTCCCCAAATATATACCTCCATTCACCTTCCTCCCATCTGATCTTCTTTCCTACATCCTACAACTGTGATGGCGAACTTATGGCACATGTGAATGGCAGCTCCAGCACACATATGCGCGCCGGCCAGCTTTTTCAGCCTTCTGGAGAGTTGAGGGAGGCTGTTTTCTCCCTCCCCAGTCTTCAGGAAAGCCTCTGGAGCCTGGGGAGGGTGAAAAACAGGCTCAACGGGTCAACCAGATGTTTGCGAATGAACTTCCAGTTTGCCCATGGGGCCTGTTTTTCACCCTCCCCAGGCTCCGGAGTCTTTCCTGAAGACTGGGGAGGGCAAAAAAAGGGGCCCAAAGGGCCAACTGGAAATTCAGAAACGATCTGTTTCTGCCTTCCGGAGGGTCTCCGGGAGGCCAGGGGAAACTGTTTTTGCCCTCCTCAGATTTCAGGAAAGCCTCCAGAGTCTGGGGAGGGTAAAAACTCCCCCCTCCCCGTGCAGGAAGTCGTACACGCATGTGCTGTGTGTCGCGCGTGCATGCACAGATGGGTAGGGCCGGGGGGGGAGGGGGGAATGCGCAATTTTGGTACTCCTTTAAAAATAAAAATAAAGGTTAGTTATCCCTGTCCTACAATCTAGCTGCTAAAACTGCAACCTGCCTTGCCTTGTAGCCAATTTTCCTGAAAAGCACCAGGTTGCGCTGTCAATCAGAACATGTTCAATCTTTCTCTCTTGGATACATATTTTGTAATGGTTGGAAAGCACAGTAGAATTCCACGTGGCAAATGTTGCAACTCAGTACATCCTGTAAAAACCTGCAAATCAGTTTCACAACTTTGTAAACGCCTTGAAGGCAGCATCCTCGGTTAGACTTGTTTTGTACAAATTGCTCCTAAGTGGGAATGTTTTGTGCATGCTGCGTGCTTGTACGTGTGATGATTTTCTCATCTTTATCTCTCATTTTCTCCAGTATCCAAGCTGTTTATGGTGACTTGCATCAGGCCATTGAGGAGATAAATGACCAAGAGGATCTTAAATTGTGGCGTAACCGAAATGGCCCAGGAATGCCCATGAACTGGCCAAAATTTGAGGTGGGAAGCATTTCTTCTTCAATGGTAGGAGAACAGCATGCTGCATGTTCTCAGAATCCTTCCGGTTTCCATTTATGCACATATAGAAAAATGTCCCAACATAGTAATACAGGTAGTCCTCGACTTACAACAGTTTAGTCATCATTCAAAGTTACAACGACACTGAAAAGAGTGATCATTTTACTCACTTATAACCACTGCAGCATCCCCATGGTCATGGGATCAAAATTCAAACACTTGACAACTGACTCAGATTTATGACACCTGCAGTGTCTTGGAGTCATATAATCACTGTTTTGCGATCTTTTAACAAGCAAAATCAGATTCGCTTTAACATCCATGTTACTAACTTAACAATTGCAGGGATTCACTTAACAACTGTGGCAAGACAGGTCATAAAATGGGGCAAAATTGAGAGAATCCAAAGATATTTCACGAGAAGAGTCCTCCATTCATCTACCCGCAGTAAAATACCTTGTGCCACCAGAGTTGAAATTTTGGGCTTAGACAACTTAGAACTATGTCGCCTTCGGTCTGACCTAAGCGTAGTACATGAAATCATTTGCTACAATGTCCTACCTGTCAGTGACTACTTCAGCTTTAACCACAACAGTACACAAGCAAACAACAGATGCAAACTTAAGGTAAACCACTCCAAAGTTGATTGCAGAAAATATGACTTCAGCAATAGAGTAGTGAATGCCTGGAATGTACTACCTGACTCAGTGGTTTCCTTCCCTAACCCCAAAACTTTAACCTTCAACTGGCTACTGTTGACCTCACCCCATTCCTAAGAGGTCTGCAAGGGGCGTGCATAAGCACACCAACATCCCTACTGTCCCTGTCTTAATGTCCCTTTTTATTCCTATCGTTTTCATGTATTCAAAATCATGTTTATACTTATCTGTTATCTTATAAATATGCTTGACAAAATAAATAAATAGAACAAATGTCTCACTTAGCAACAGATATTTGGGGCTCAATTATGTTCATAAATCAAGTTCTACCTGTAGTTTCCAGTAAGAAAAAAAATAAATCCACTGTTTAGTTGATTCTAAATCCAGATATTCTCACTTCTCCGTGGTTTTTTCCCTCAGAGACAAAGAATTCCTTCTCTTCAGAGCCTTCAGGCTGACAGTCAACTGTTGTTTATAACATCCTCTGTGACAAAACAATTCAGCTGATAGCTAGGGAAATATTTCAGATTGTTTGATAACAACAGTAATCTCCTTTCTCCCTTTTCTGACAAGTTGCCAGAAATAACATGAAAGAAGTAAAGATTTTTGCTTTCATTTAACATCTCATTTACACCTCTTAACAATTATGGTTTAATAAAAATTAGATTATGTTAAAAAATTAGAGCTAGACCCCACAGCTTGGTTTAGGAATCTTCAGACTCTTCAGGCTGACAATCTGATTTAATTAATTATGCTATTTACCTTTGTATTTCTTTCAAGGTAAATTATAGGATTTTACTGTAAAAAAAAATCTTGGCACCAAATGAAATATAAAAGACACCTAAGTTCCAACACCTACGCTCTTCTCTAGGGTTTTGTATAGTCTTGCAAATGGGGCCTGGTTGAAGGAAGGCTTTAGGAATCTATTTATATGGAATACAGAATAACATTTGGAAGGGATCTTGAAGGTCTTCTAGTCCAAAACCCTACTCGATCAGGAGCCTTTATAACATGCTGGACAAATGGCTGTCCAATCTCTACTTAAAACCTCCAATCATAGAGCACCCACAACTTCCAGAGGCAAGCCATTCCACTAATTAATTGATTTTGAGAATTATTAATGGCTTTTAAGAAATAGCGACTACAGGTAGTTCTCAACTTACAACCATAATTGAGAGCAGAACTTCTGTTGCTAAGTGAGGCAGTCGTTAAATGAGTTGTGCCCAATTTTATGACCTTTGTTTGCAGGGTCATTAAGTGAATCACATAATTGTTAAGTGAATCCAGCTTCCACCATTGAATTTGTTTGTCGGAAGCTGCCTGGGGAAGCTGCAAATGGCAATCACATGGCCCTGGGACTCTGCAGCTGTTGTAAATATAGGACAGTTGCCAAGTGCCCAAATTTTGATCGTGTCGCCATGGGAACACTGTGACAGTCATAAGTGCAAGGTGGAGTTGTAAATCACTCTTCCCAGCACCTTTTTAACTGAACACTAAGCAAGTGGTGGTAAGTTGACGTCTCTTTATATTTCCATACATACAAGTCAAGAGGGAAATTGCAAAATAATACTAAAAATTGTTGGGGGCATTAAAAAAAACCCCACTAAACAAATTGCTATCACGTTTTGCTGAAAATTTTTATCAGGGTAAATGTATTACTTTATTAAAGTTCCCATACATTTTTCAATACTTTTTTTTAGAAGGGCAGATTTTATTTTTCTTCTTTGGACTAGCTACCGTCCATCTCTTGAGATAATGTATGGTGGAAAACCCACTTCACCTATCTCCAAAATGTTATAATGCTTTTCATCCTGTGGTGATTAGAGACTTCCTGCGGGTGACTGACAGGTCCAACTACCCAAAAAGGTATCCGCATCAACCAAGCTCTGCCTATTGTAAGGCTGCCCTTTTGATTCCTAACCACTTTCAACTTTTCTTCTTTTTTTTTTTTATTCTGAATGGGATGCATCCCAAATTCAGATTTCACATTTTCTTCCTCTCCTCTCCTGCTACCCAGGATTGGAGCCCTAATCTTGATCGGCTACAAGTGAAGATCAAGAAACCCAAGGAACCAGAGAAAGTGACACCTTGTAGCATCTCCCCCTCCCAGAGCTGGTGAGTTGTATCTCCACTTTCCTCTTCCTTCTCACCCTCCAAAATCAATGAAAGAGCTAGAATGATAAAATAATGTTGGATAATGTGTAACTTGTAGTGTCCATCTTCCAAACTCAATAAACCTACCATATTTTTCGGAGTATAAGACGCACCTTTTTCCCTCAAAAAAGGGGGTAAAAATCTGGGTGTATCTTATACACCGAATACAGCATTATTGGCCTACCGAAACCCTGCCCCCTTCACCAAAATGGCTGTGCATAGCCTTTAGGAGGCTTCCAGAGTGCTCCTGGTTGCTGGAGAGGGCAAAAAAGAGCAAACAAAGGGCTGTTTTGCCTCCCCCAGCCCCTAGGAGCACTCTTTAAGCCCCCCAAAGCCTCTGCACACCCTTTAAAAAAAAAAAATAGTGGCCCGTTTTTGCGAAAAACAGGCCATTTTTTGTTCATCCCCCCCCCCACCCCCAGGAGTACTCTACAAGCCTCCCAAAGCTCTGCATTCCCCCCCCCCTTTTTGTTGCAAAAAATGAGACATTCTGGGGGTTTGGGACACCTGCAGAGTGCAAAAACTTTAAAAAAAAATTACCTCTTCAAAATCATGGTGCGTCTTATACTCGGGTGCATCTTATAATCCGAAAAATATGGTAATCTTCCCAGGATAAGAGGACTTCTCCTTTCATGGATTGTTAATTGGTTCACAATACAGAAAGCACAGAATAGAAATGGATGGGCACTTTTTCCGATTTTTTTTGTGGGGGGGAAGGGGGGAACAGGAGCTGGAATGATTTTGAGAGAGCTACAAGCCGCCAAAGTTTGCAGATATGATTACAAGCAAGATGGTGAAAACTAGAAATAATTATGAAGAGATTGAATAATCAAATGGCAACTATAGTCCAGTTTAAGTAAGTGTGATGCGATGCCCCAGTGGGGCAGAAAACCCTAAGTTTGCATAAACCCAGAGTTGCTTGTGACTAACCGAAAAAGGATATTGGCCTCAAATAGAGAACTCAGTGAAAACATCAACTCAATGTGTAACATTGGTGAAAAAAACCATTTCCTTGCCATTGGCAAGGAAAAGACTGACAATTTGCCAACATGATAATGCAATATATCAAATTCCATGTTAAGGATTACAAGAAAATGGATTGAAAACTCTGAACATTGTAAAGCAATAGCACAAATCTATGTTATGTCTACAGTTTATAGTCCCAGCTGCCAGGTTTAAAAAGGATATGGTAAGCTTTTTAAAAAGTGCAAAAGTGAACTCCCAAATGGTCTGGGAGATGAAACATTCTTCCTGCAAGAAAAAACTGGAATATTTGAACTTGAAAAGAGGAGGAAGGGGCCTGATTCACATATGGCATAGGAAACCGCTAATTCTTAAACATTAGGGTCAGGGGTCATGTACTGAAATTGAGGAGATTTGGCTACAGAAATAAAGCAAGAGTTTCTTTATAGATCATATAATTAAAATATATGGCTATCACTCAGATGCAGTGACAAGCACAGATTTGGATGGTTTTAAAAGTCTTTGGGCCTCTAGCAGGCTCTCTCAACTGCCTTATCTTGCCGGGAGAGGGGGGGGGCATCAGAGGAACAATAGGGAGAGGGAGGAACAAGGACTTCAGAGACATCTGGCTGACCACTGGAAAGTTGGGGTGTGATACAAGAGGGTAATCTTTATGTTCTTAGTGATCAAGACACTCTTCTACTGGAATACTTGCAACCTCGTAAAGTAAGTGAATAATACATGACAACAGCAGGAAGCCTGTAATTAAGAAAGGGTGATTTGCCTACAGCCACTTATTTATCTGATTAAGGCACCATACCAACCCATGATTTGCTTAATCATTATGAAATAAGCCACATTTGGCTGGGTTCAAACTCTAACCATAAAGCACAAAGTATACAAAACAGGATGGTTGGATTCACCCAGTATGTGTGCGTGGTTTGGACTAGGTAGTTGTAAAACTGTTGAATTTTACACACACATAGACTCCCAAAAATTGAGTCCTCCATGATTGATAAGTCTACTCCAATGATTTTGAGGACTCCCAGAATTTCCCGTCAGTCTGTTGCATCATATTCTCTCATATTCTCTTCCACTCGTACCTATTAATTTATCATTAACAGGTACCAGAGGAAATGAGAAGGCACCTTCTCACTTATGAGCAAAGTCAAAGGATGCCTTCCTTGTCATCGCCACAGATATTCCATCCTACAATCTGACATTGAAAGTTTTGGATCTAATGAAGTCTCTTCTCTTTCTGAAGGCCATCCCTGATTGGCTGCAGGGCTTGCCTTGCCCTTCAATCGGCTTGGATGCTCAGGTCTTTGAGACAATTCTACTTGTTCCTACATGGAGCATTTTTATTTATTTCTGAATGCATAAAATCTCAGTCATGAAAGGAGATCATCAGAGTGAGGCCACTCAGAAAACATGCACTTCAAAAATAGTTCCACATCCCTGCATATAAAGTTCTTTCTGGTTTAACACAAGAGGACTGAAATGGGCACTGGAATGGCAGAGGAGATGCATGATCTGATCTCTTGATATTTTTGAGTTGCTATAAAACATTTCTCAGAATCTGGGCTTGATAATAGAGGGAACATTTCACAGCTATGCAATTTATTAAACTTAAATGTGGTTAGCTGGTTTTGGGTACTGTGGCACCAGAGGTGGGTTCCTACTGGTTCAGACTGGTTTGGCTGAGTAGGTAGTAACTTGGCCGGCCACGCCCCCAAACCGGTCCTATCAGTGGCGCTGTAGGCACCGCCATCTTGTTTTTTGCTTCTGCGCATGCGCACGTAGTGCACATCAAACACACACGCACCCAAAGCCTGCGCCCGAAGGACATCCCTGAGCACATCGGCAGTAACAGAAGCCGGAACCCACCCCTGTGTGGCACCCACTCAAGTATGGTTTATTCATTTTAAAAACTAGGTTGTGACATGAAACGTGATGTCAACTGCCTGGGTTGGTAACCATGATTAGGGCTTAGTTACCTATGTGGATGTAGCCAACTATTTCATAAACCATTATTTAAAAATAGTTATTACAATGTACATGCTACATCTCTACTATAAGGTCACATGCATGTTTCTTGTTGTGCTTTTATCATAGTACAATACTCCTCCAAAATGTGTATTGGGCCCACTAGAAAGAACATACTCTCTGTGCCAACAGCACTTCCTTAGTTGGGACATGGGTTTATTCCTGTGCAGCTCATCTTTCTCCAATCAGATTTTGAACCTCTGAAAATGCTTTTCAAGTGTGTGTGTGGGGGTGGGATTAAACATTAGTATCAAGACTTGAATCATCTGTGGTTTGATCCAAAGAAAACTTCCTAATGCCCTTTCAAGTATTCAGCAAATTTTATAATATGTGATAGGATATGGATGTAATAATTAAAGAGATTTACCTCTCAGTTGCTGTGTTGTTATTATAACATGAGTGATGACAAGAAGACAATAAAACCTTCTGGTCAGGATTTAGTTTTATTTGAAAGGCATCTTTCAGGTTGTGGCGTTTTTTTAATAAAACTTTAATTTGAAAATCATCTAGGCGGAACTTAACTATTTTATAATACAACCAAATGCTCCGTGGCCAGTTTAGAAATTTGTGCTGATTATTTTTGTGCAGTAAGTTATTTTGAATGTTTATGATTTACTAAAAACCTCATTTTCCAAAGAATTGTGGCTTTAAGTTTGCTTTCAGGAATATTTGAAGGCTAATGTTGCTCCTTTACTTAAGAGAGCAATGTATACTTCGTAAGGCAGCCCTGCAATTATAGAGCTGGAATATATTCTTTCTGCTTAATCATGTCAACAGGACTTGCAAAGTAGTCCTTGAGTCACAATCATAATGGAGCCCTGCAATTACAGTGATAAATTGTGACAATCAGAAAGGGAGTCGTGACAAAACTTGATTTTGCAACATTTTTATGGTGGTCATTAAGCGAATGTTGAGGTCATTAAGTGAACCCCTTGTTCGCTATGGGGCAGTTTTTGCCAGAAATAAAAAGTAAACTCTGGTTCCCAGCAAAATGATTGTAAATCATGGTTGGGTGACCACAGGGCACTTCCAACTGAGTTGCCAAACAGTCAAAATGCAGCCATGTGACTATGGGGGGCAGGGGAAACGAACATCGGAACTTTGGAACCGGGTCAAGTTTTGGCAGAGGCCACTGTAACTTTGATCAGTCGCTAAGCAAACAGTCGTAAATTAAGGACTACCAGTACAGGAGCAGGAAGCTGAATAAAATGCTAACTTCAAAATTAAACTTGTTCTCAATTTATACTAACACAAGAACCATTTCCCACCGGAAATAAGCACTTCCCCTCTTCCCCTCAGTTTTGGAACCTAAAATGAGAGATTACAAACCCAATAGTGTAATAAACACGAAAGGATTTTTTTAAAAAAATAATTAATGAAGACAACGAAGGGAAGATTTGCAAGGATAGTTTCACTACAAGCAGTTTGTAAATGAAGATTTAATCACCCAGGCCAAAAGTCTCAGTTTTAATAAACGTTGGTCCAATTGCTATGATTTAATCTTTTATGAAACTACAAGCAGTTTTATGAAGCTATGATCTGCTTGTAATTCGTAAGTAACCCAAGCAAACAAAGAGACAGAGGTACAGAATTAGAATGCAGATAAAATTACCCTTGTAAAAAAATGAAATATCCCTCAGAAGACTAACTAAGCAGTCGGTCATAATTTTACCCACTTCCTGGTTTTTCTAGGCCCAGTGACATTAAATCTGTTCTCAGGGACCTGGTGATCCATGTCTCGTGCAGACCAACAAGCCAAGGCTTATTGAAAGAAAGAAATTATAAGTAGTTCTCAACTTACAATCTTTGTTTAGTGCCTGTTCAAAGTTACAATGGAATTTTAAAAAAGTGACTTACAACAAGTTCTCACAGAGACAATCATTACAGAATCTTTGTGGTCAGGCAATCGAAATTCGGGTGTATGGCAACTGGCATGTATTTATGATGTTTGTAGCATCTCAAGGTCATATGAACACCATGCAACTTCCTTAGCCAACTTTTGACAAGCAAAGTCAGTAGAGGAAGTCAAATTTGCTTAAGGATCAATGATTTGCTTACCAATTGCAATGCTCACTTAATAACATAAAGATTACAACAAAGATTATAAAATTGGGCATGATTCACTTAATAACCACCTTGCTTTGCAGTGGAAATTCTGATCCCAATTGTGGTCCATAAGTCAAGGACTATCTAGAATCTCTAACGTCCACTTCCTGGGATCTCATCTTGGAAGGACAGTTCCTGCGTTTATGGTGTCCTTAAGAAAGTTCAGCTGGCTAGCAGGCCATCCAAGTTTCAGACTCCCTTTAACTATCGGTATTTATTGATTTTCAGTCCTTTGTTAGTTCCTAAATTTATGATTGTCACTCACATGATAAGGCAAAGAAATGACCAGGTGTCAACATTGATGATCCACAGAAATCCAGATGTAAATCTCCTTTTCGCCATGAATTTCACTTGGTAATCTTCAATAAGTCAGTGTCAGATGTTCTTCATACTTCACATTAAGCTATAATATAATAACATATAATGTGTTTATTTGTGGCTTACCATGTACCTTACTTTAGCCTCTTGTAGGATATGCAGAAAGAGCAGGGTAAGTATAATAAGCAAAGGTTAAACAAGGTCACTTATAGTCACATTCTCCCTCCTTTCTACAGTCCCAAGCCAGCACCTGCACCAATAGCAGGCCAGCGGGTTCGTGCCGTGTACGATTATATTGGCCAGGAAGCAGATGAGCTAAGTTTCAAGGCAGGTGAGTGTTATCTTCATAATCCTTCCACCCAACGTCATTCTTCAAAGGAAGTCTCATTTCCATAGAAATATTAAAATGGATATGAATGTATTCCAACCTCCTAAAATGGACTCTGATTTCCCTTCTCTTGTCATCTGTATTATTGCATTCTCTTTATTTCCTCAAAAATACGACCTCCCCCCAAAATAAGCCCCACCCTATTTTTATGTATGTGCCTAATATAAGTGTCGTATAGGGATCATCTGCCTTCTATTCCATGCATCAGGATTGCCTGCTTTCTTCTTTGCACAGCTCAAGTGTGTGTTGACTAAAGGACTGGTGGGCTACAGCTGCTGCCTGTCCCCATGCGCTTGCCAATTTTTGTGTGTGTGCCGGGGAGTGGGGTGCACAGCTGGGCTGACCACCCCGAAATTGTGTTTTCCCGAAAATAAACTCTAGTGCTTATTTTGGGGCCCAAAAGAAAGACAGGTTTTATTTTCTGGGAAACAGAGCATATGAAATTCTAAGGGTGGGGATAAGAAATCAATTGCTTAAGGACTTGAAAATCTATCAGCCAGGCTGGAAGGAGGAGTCAAACAAGGGCCTAACTTGGAGTCCTTGTGTTGCTGCAAGCAACCAAGATCCATGAAGCCTTCTTTAATTATTCCCAGGGGAAGGCAAGCATTCTGATGAGATTTTTGCAACATAGTGGTAGATAATAAAGTTACTGACTATTGTTATTCATGAATGGGCTGTGGTTGTTTGCACTTGACAAGGATTAGGAGATAGTGGTGTTTCCAGTTACAAAGGTGATTGGTACAGCCTTGCTCATCTAATATTATTTTCTCCTATACAAAAGTGATCAGGATAAACGGACAATTGTCCTGCCTCTTCCCAAGGTTGCTCCATACAACTTAGATACAGTGCTACCTACCAATTCTTCAGATGACAGAAAATAATACTAGCATAACAGTTGTTGTCCCACTGTTGGATTTTATTCTGTCCTAGAAGAATACCATTAAAGGGCATCCTTGTTTACAGTGAACTAAGGAAAGGACATGAGGGTTGTACTGACTTTGGTTTCCTTCTGTCCCACTAAACATATCAGCCAATGTACTTGAATGGGTTGAGGCTGGATAACCAATGATTTCTGACGGAAGATCAAAGATGAGGTTCTGTCTGTCAGAAGTTATTCTAGCCAGGGCTGAAAAGAGTGCTATTAAGCCTGCAATTTTATCCAGACAAGACACACAGCCAGGAGTGCCAGTTCTACTGTAGCTTTATTGTAAGGTGTTTGGGTTTGGATTTCGATTTGTTTTTTGTGCCCTTTGAGTCACTGTTGATGTTAACCAACTGCCTGGATTAGTCCCTGCAATTTTCTTGGCAAGATTTTGGAAGTGGTATGTCATTACGTGCTTCCTAGGGCTGAAAAGGTACGATTGGCCCAAGGTCATCCAGCTGGCCCTGTGCCTTAGTCACTACACTAAACTGGCTCTCTGTTGCAATGTCTCATTAAAAGAATCTTGCGAGACGAAAGTATTCTCCCCTTCTTTAATTTCCGGAAAGCTAAGGAGAGTCCCTTTTGAAACATCTCCCACACCATTTCCTCTTCTGTGGCTGAGGTATCTTTTACATGGCAATTGCCCCATGTGAGATTCTCCCTTCTAAGGTCATCCCTCCATACCACCTAGACAAGATGGGCAGCTTGCATATCAAATCATAAATAAACAAACAAGCAAATAAATAAATAAATACAGGTGGCAGGAGAAAGGAGGAGTTATCAATTTTTCACTAGCCTCAACCTATGGCACTCATTAACTGTCCACTGGGTGGGTAACAACTTGACCCCCTCCTTCTCTTTAGCCCGGAGAGCTACTGCTAATACTGGGAAAGGTGGCAGGAGAAGAGGGCAGCCAATTCATTATTAGGATTCTTGGGAGGCAGGCTAGACTTAAACTTTATCCATCCCCACCTTTGCAATACTGAAAAGTGCTGTATCTTCACTACAGTTGGCAGCAGGAATTTTAATTTGGATTTGCATAAGGCAGGTAAGATTAAAGTATTCCTCCTTCTTGCCTCACAGCCCTGTTGAATATTTATTTATGCTGATTCTAATGGGAAACCTGTTCCCCTTTGTCCAACTGTGGCTGATCAGCAGAGTAACTTGAGTTCCTTCAATCAGGAGGACCATGACCAAGGATCTTCTCCTTCTTTTTGTGGGTTTCATTTAGCGATGTTCGAAGTCACAACGACACTGAAAAAAGTGACTTGTGACTGTTTTTCACACTGTTGCAGCATCCCCATGGTAATGTGGTCAAAATTCAGACTTGGGCAACTGACTCATATATTACAATGGTTACAGTGTCCCTGAGTCTTGTGATCACCTTTTGCAGCTTCTGGCAAGCCAGGTCAATGGGGAAGCCAGATTCACTTAAACTACTGTGTTACTTACTTAACAACTGCAGTGATCCATTTAATAAAGGTGGCAAGAAAGGTCATAAAATGGGGCAAAACTCACATGTCTTGCTTAGCAACAGAAATTTTGGGTTCAATTGTGGCCATAATTCGAGGACTACCAGTAATATTTATGAACAAGATGGATGCCTTACAAACCAAACATAGAAGGCAAACATCATGCCTACTACTTCCAGCGTCAGAGTTGTTACCCTGATCTCCAAGGTATTTCAAGCCTCAACTAATCGGCATCTCTGTCCCTTGTTCCAGAACATAGACTCATGCATACACACCTCTTACTCATTAAGGCTCAGCAAGGCACATGTAGCTCATTTTCTCAAAGCTGTGGGGGATGATTCTCAAGAGATCTTTCCCAAACATTATTTTTCCTTAAGGAAACATCAAGACTCTGGGCCATTAACAAGCAATCTTCTGAACAAAGGCATGGCTAGCCAGCAACCACAATGCTATTGTGAAAGTATTGTAACACCACAAGAACAACGAGTTTAGCTACAGTTGCCTACTCCTAGGCATAATTGAAATTGGTGGGCATGCTGGCTCCCTTGAGCAATATCTAACCTGAATTGGGAAGTAAGGAAGTGGCGATCCACTAGATCTGAAGAGTTCCAGGATGGGAAAGACAATTCTAAAATCTGATTGATTTTAGTCTTTTTTTAGTTGGCAAAACATTGGTGGTATATTAGAACTGCTGGTTTTTGACATGTTAGAACTTGAGATGAGATGGCTGGCTTTGAAATTACATATGAGTGTGCGTGTGTGTGTATGTGTGTGCATTCTTTTACTTAAAATTCATGTTAATAAAATGCAAAGAGGTATATGGGCCTGGAAAAGGATGCAATAAATAAAATGACTAAAAAAATATTACCATCTTGATCTTCTGTTAAAAAACAAAACAAAAATTCATTGCTTTAAATCAGATGTACAGTTTTTCTTCCAGCACTCTATGTTAATTCTTTTGGTAAGTCTCCATGCTTGCTTTAATAGATTCTAAATTAATCCCTGGGAATATAGCCAAGAAAAAACAAATGCATTCCCAACACGTAGTCATCAACCCAGAATCATATTAACAGTCCTACTATTCTAAATGTGACAATACCAGAACAAGGCTAGTATTAATAGCAATACTGTTTTATGTATCTATTTTATACATATCTTCAATTAACTAACTAGTTCCTTACAATATCATTAATAAATATTTAAAAGGTTTTCACTGTATTTTATTATTTTTAGAAAAACATAAAACAAACAAACATGAACACGCACAAAATAAAAACCCTTCTCCAATAATTTACAGTGTGTGGATTGGTTACAAACTTTTGTGCATTCTCACAATAGTCTTCACTTGCAGTTTACATACTCATACCATCAATCTAATATATATGTGTGCAATTGTTAGGGTTATTAAACATTCATTTTACTATAGCTATTATTACATCCTTTTTATGTAAAATATTCTAAATTTAAAATAAATTTATATTATGGCATTTCATTACATCATCCTGAAATCATCCAATAATATTACATCTTTATATTCCATTCTATATAGAATTGCTTAGCCTTTATAACAAAGCTTTTCAACATCCTCTCCATGGCCCTCACTTACAATTTGTATAAAATTTCATATTATCCATCTATTGTATATATATGCATTATTTACCATTTTTAATCATTTGTTTAGCTATAACTATTATTACTTTATTTTATACATAATACTCTAAATTTAACTAAGTTTAACTTAATTTTTATTCTAACATTTCATTTCATCACGTGGACTTCTCTTGGCACCTTATTGTTCATTTCATATCTTGGAAAGACTCGAAACCCTCCATCTGTTCCTTCCATCTGCTTGCCTTTAGTTATCACCAATGTTTCTGCCAGAATTTCTCTCATTGTTTCTGCCAGATTTTTTCCTTTTCTTCTTTCATGTTTTGAAGTTTGAGATAGAGTTCCAGTTCGTTAATCTCTCCTTTCAACATTCCACTCCTGCCATTTCCAACCATGCTTGATTTGCTATCAATATCAACAATTTTCTTATCACTTTGTTCATATTTTTCTTCAATTTTATGAACGCTATCCTCAAATTTCATCATTGTTTTGTAAATATTCTCAACTCTTCCCTCTATTTTTTCTGTTTTTTGTTCTATGTTATCCATTCTCTTTTCAATGTTTTCTGTGCTTATTTGTACTTTTTGAATTTCTAACATAATGATTTGCAACATTAATTCTTTTTCTTCTTCATGTTGCGCCATTCTTCCAGGTTATAAACACTGCCACTAAAACATCCAAGGCTTTTTTGTTAAGTTTCAAACAAGTTCACTATAATGTTTCAAGTCAAGGCTTTCTCTTCACTCCAGTCCAGCTATTGATAGTATTCCAGAAGAGCACTTGCATAAACAATCTGTACTCTTTCCACTATCCCTTTCAATAAACAAAATCAGGAGCCTTGAAATGTAAGATATGAGTTAGATGTTCAAAGGAAATAAGAAAAAAAATGATGTTTCCAAGCCTCCAGCCTCTAGGTGTTGTTACTTCTTTTTCCTCTGCTTTTATCCCTCTCTTTAAATTCCTAACTTAAGAAAAAAAAGTGCTTAAAAGCAAACAATCCAGCCAAGCGTTGTAAAAAGAAGAGAAAGAAAATCATAATCCACTAATATGAAAAAAGAAGAAAAATAGAAGAAGAGGGAAAAAAGAAACCAGTCCAATTTAAAAAGTAAGAGGCATTTGTAAAAGTTCCATCGATATTTTTTTTGTAAAAAAATATAATATACTA
Organism: Thamnophis sirtalis; assembly: GCF_051295495.1. Lineage (NCBI taxonomy): Eukaryota > Metazoa > Chordata > Lepidosauria > Squamata > Natricidae > Thamnophis > Thamnophis sirtalis. The sequence continues at coordinate 115,541,927 of NW_028261384.1, forward strand.
AGTTTAATTCAGGCTTAATTCGCCACTTACTCTCTTCTGTCTTCAATTTTAATTTTACTCCAAGTCTTTTTGGGTGTTTTCTTCTCTAATAGTAAAATTTATCTCACCATTTCGGCACACTCTCTCTCCTGCTTTTCTTCCGTTCAGGGGCTGTCTCAACCTTCTGCAGCTTCAATGGCTGCTTCTCTTTCACCAGAAAAAAGAGCTTCTCCTGGATCAATCAGGGACTTTGCGATGTCCCTGAGATCAGCAGGACGTGTCTCTACGGGACGGTTTAAGTCCAAAATGACCGTCCAGTAGCAGAAATATCGACAGCAATCTTGGAGCTCCAAGATTGCATGTCGTGTCGTCGCGACATCAAGACCCGCCCTCCTCATTGTATTTTGAGACCATGTTGGGGAAAAAATTCTGAAAAGTAACCTAGAAATCCTTGAATTATTTTAGAATATAGCAGTTAGACTTAGACTATGTATCAAACCATTCTTTAATACAGGTAGTCCTTGACTTACAACCACAATTCAGTCCAAAATTTCTGTTGCTAAATGAGACATTTCTTAAGTGAGTTTTGTCCCCTTTTATGACCTTTTTTGCCATAGGCATTATGTGAATCACTGCAGTTGTTAAGTTTGTAACACAGTTGTTAAGCTTCCCCATTGAGTCAGAAGGTTGCAAAAGGTGATCTCATGACCCTGGGACATTGCAACCAATATAAATGTGACTCAGTTGCCATACATCTGGATTTTGGTCAGGTAATCATGGGAATGCTGCAACAATCATACTTTTTTTTACACATTTGTGAAAAAAAATGAGCAGAGATGAGTTTCTATCGGTTCACACTGGTTCGGGCTAACTGGTAGCGGTAATTTAGCCTTGGTCGCAGAACTGGCAGCGACTCAGGCTGGCCATGCCCCAAAAATGGTTCTCCAGTTGCCGCTGCCGTTGCTGGCATGTTTTTTAGTAGTTTTTCACATTCTTCACACATGTGCAGAACAATTTACAATGAACTGTGCACGCACGTACGAAGCAAACTGGTACCAACATGGGAAGGACCACCTCTGGTCATGAGTCACTTTTTTCAGTGCCATTGCCATTTCGAATGATCACTAAATGAACTGTTGTAAGTCGAGGACTACCTGTATTTATGGAAGTTAATGTCAGATCAGTTTATTGACTCAAACTATTTCACCCTTCCCATTATCTGTAATAATTTATGAGATCCTCCCCTGCTTTTTCTTTTCAGGAGAGCTTCTCACCAAATTAGAAGATGAGGATGAACAAGGCTGGTGCAAAGGAGTGACTGACAGTGGACATGTGGGCCTCTACCCTGCCAACTACGTGGAACCCATACAGGGTTAGATAGAATGGGCAAAAACGGGGGAGTGGGCGTGGAGGGGAAGATGGGATGGGATGCGGTGGGGACTTACCCAATCAGTAAAATTACATTATATATAATTTGCATTTCTGAGATCACATTTTGCAAGACGAAAGATGCAAAATTCAGTTCCTTCAGAGATCCAGTTGCATTTTGATAGTCATGAAGGTTGTTAGCTTATGCAGGTGTGAAGTTCACCCTGAAAACTGTGGGAAATACTAGTGAAATCTCAGAAGCTGCAGTGGGTTGGTGGGTGGGTCCACATGGAACCTCACATGGGTGATTCTGGCTTTTGCATTCAGCATAGCTTTTTGTCCCTCCCTTTAGTTGTAGAATAAATGAATTGCAAAGCAAGCCCTCTGAAGCTCCATTTACATATTGTATTCACAGAAAGCAAGCCTTTTGTTGTTTCGAGGGTGGCACAAATTGTTAAAGTAGACTCAAATAATAAAGACTCAGAAACAAAGCTGTGTAAAAGTGTAGTCACTAAATTCCTCTACGTAGCACTTGTAAGTAAATACAAACACATATTCACATACATCTACTGGACACATACATCCGGTCTAATTTATAACTCGGTATGCCTGCAGATTTTTATGTGCTTACGTAATTATTCATCCCTTCTTCTTGTTTCTCTGACACACAAACAAATCAAGGTACCTTAAAGCTCTCCTTTATTTGCCACAGAGGTTGAAAGCACCCTGCCCTGAAGGGCTGGTCAAACTTCACAAGAAGCATAACAAGAAAGGTATCTCACAATCCCACAAATTCTCTTTAGTCATATCTTAATCCAAAGATTTGCAACACGTGAGATGGATATACATTTGAAAATGGCCCTCACATGGCAAGTTAGTGAAGTATGGGAAGTTTGTAGGACCCAACCACACCGTTCTTTCAACATATCCCTGAATGATTGACATTTGGGGAAGAAAAACCATTCAGAGGCAACTGCACTCCACCTATAGAAGTACACTCCATCCATCAAAAGTGCAAAAACAAGGCTGAGACAACTAAGGTGAATTTGTGAACATCTGTGGGTTGTTTTTTGAAATTGATATTTTAGCAGCTTTGGATTTTGGAAAATAAAGAAATAAATAAGCACGGTGGCCAATTTTAGTTTTCTTTTTGTTTCCAAGCTTCTAGTTCTTGTGACACAAATTTAATCTTACAAATACATGGCCAGGGCTGATAAAATTCAGTTGGTATACTTGTGACTTGTTCCAGCATTTTATTTACTCTTTTCTCAAGGTATCTATTGCCAGTTTAATTGATAATAATCCAGAAGCTGAGTTAAGATACAATATGTATGTCATACCAGTCCTAGCCAAGGTGATTGATCTCCAAAAGCTAAGTGGAGTTCAAAGCTGCTTAGGACTTGGACAAAAAGCATCAGGAAATCCCAAGGCTATAGACAAGACTGAAAGTTGAAAAACCATGAATGAAGAAGATAATGACAACGCACTTCTGTACTATAAGAAAACTGCATGGAGATAGACTTAGCAGATTTGAACTAGGCTCAAAGGAAAACATCTCTCAGCTGAGCTTTGCCTCATAGTCAGCTATCACTTGATTTCCCACTTCAGATTAAATAAATCTCTCTTTAAACATTAAGAGAGGCATTACAAGGCATTTCTCCACCTCAGGAAACATCTGAATCTCCCCTGCAGAAATTGGTAACAGGGAAACATAAACCAAGGGGAAACACCCTCAGGTTTCAGTCATAGAAAATCTCACCAAGATTCTGCCAAATAATAATGATATAATATGGAGGGAAGAATTAAACACATTAACTATTTAAATGTGCCATTAACTATTTAATCATGTTAATTAAATTGCTAATTAACTTTTATTAATTATACTGTTAAAAAAGAACACGAAACAATGTACAATATATGAAATAAAACAATAGGAGCTCTAACAAAGCACATGCTTGGGGCAAAGATATAAATAAAAAAGTAATACTTCTAGTACAATTACTGAAACAATTACTTAACAACCAGCCAGTGGGACACCCATACCTCCCAGCCCAAATTTGTGTAGGGAAACCTTTAGGTCTTCAATATTTTGCAAAAGATTAACAGGATGTGCCATCCAAATCTCCAGGGAATGTTGTTTCACAGGACTGGCATGGCACCAGATACCCATTCTCCCTGAAGTTAGGGAAAAAACTAACTACAAATAGTCCTCAACTTATGACCACAATTGGGAACAGAAATTCTAGCACTGTGCAAAGCAGCTGTTAAGTGAGTTGTACCTGATTTTACAATCTTTTTTGCCATGGTTGTTAAGTGAATCGCTGCAAGTTGCTAAGTGAATCAGGTGGCCATAAAGTGAATTCAGATTCCCTCATTAACTTCGCTTGTTGGAAGCCAGCTGGGAAGGTTCTATTTGGCAATTATGTGATCCCAGGATGCTGTAATTGTCATAAATGCATGCCTGTTGCTAAATGCCCAAATTTTGATCACATGACCTTGAGGATGCTGTGATGCTTTTTAAGGCTAGGACCCATCATAAATCACATTTTTCAATGCTGTTCGAATGGTTGCTAAATGAATGGCTGTAATTTGAGGACTACCTGTAATTATTCGTTTGTCACACCTTATGATTTGTGTGAACTGCACTAACATAACTTCCTAGGCTGAACTGGAGCATTTGCACACAAGGTCTTGCCCTTGGCCTGCAGCATCAGCTCCTGACCTGAGTAATGCCGCCTTCTGTGTCCAGCAGCTGAGCTGAGTTAGTTCCAGCTCAGCTATGGTGGGATTCAGCTGGTTCACACTGCTTCGGCAGAACTGGTAGCTATTTTTTTTTTTGGAGTTTGGCAAACTGATTCCTAAATGGCCAGGCTAGCATGCATTCACGTGGCAGCAGCAGAATAAGCTATATCAGATCATGGGTGGAGAAGTTACTTAATTAAGTAGGAAAGTATAAGAAGAGAGGGGAAAAGGGAAGGGAAAAGGTAGGTTAGTGGAAGGGCTTTGCCAGCTGCCTTCATACACACTTTGCTCCATATTTGAGAAGCAGCCACCGAGGTTTTCCAGTTAGCAAGCAACGCTTGATTCAGCCAATGCTCTCTTGAGCATGCGCCAGAAACCCAATCATGCACGATGTTGCAGAGGACCCTCTTTGCTTGGTGTTTGGAGTTGGGCATTGGGTCACGTCTTCTTGAGCCCTGGTTGTCCCCACCCCTTCCCACGATGCTGATTCCTGGTTGGCCCAAAGTAGGACTCAAGCCTGCCAAGCCCCATTTCTCCTAAGATGAAGGATGAAGGTGACAGCATGGGAAGGATGGCTGGAATAGGCGGCGCTGCCCCTTTGGACCTATCGGAGCTAGATGGGGTGAGATTCAGCTCCTGCCCAAGAGTTCATCCTTTGCATTTGGCCGACGGCCACGGCAATATGCATTCCTAAAGCAGCTGTGTTCGATAAAAGGACTGTAACCCAGAAATTCCCCGGCTCCAATGCTTTTATTAGCCCACTTTGTTCACACAGTAGAGGCTGCTCCTTTATCTTTCTCTAGTTCTTGCTTCTAGTTGCCCGAGATCCACCCCAAAAATGGGTTCTTGTCAAATGGGACTGCATAGCTGCGCACTACACAGCGCTGTACATACATGCTGGGCAAAGCCCACTTAATAGACAGGCAAAGAAGAAGGGTTTTGAGGAGGGTCAAAGTGGATCCTGGGCGCTGTGCTGTAATGGAGAAATGGAAAACAGATGAGGGGATGACGAGGAGCATCGAGAAAAAAGGGGGAAAGCATCTTCCTTCCCTCGTGTCAGCCGCTCCGTTTCCTGTTTCTCTATTGCAGCACCCAGGATCCACTTTGACAGTGGAGTGTGTGTGTTTGGGAGATGGTCAATCCCCATTCATGGCAGAACAACCTTGATTGTTAAATTATTTGAAACCCACCACTGGTTATGATGCATTTGAAAATCACAGATGCTGTCAGCCTCTGCTTCGCTTGATTGCTATTGGCTGCCATAGAAACGGGGTGGGTGGGGGCATGGCATTTGGGAAGGGAATTGTGTGGTACTGGAGGAGTTAGAAGGGAGTTTTGTTCCCACCATCCTCTGCGCATGCTGATGGCTGATGTTTGGAATTGGTCAAGGCCAACGTCTCCCATACCAACCCAATGAGACCTTTTGAAGATGCACCCCACATGAAATCTTAGGGAGTTGCAAATTGGACACTGGCCTGAGGTAATTGAAGGGAGGGGGCTGGGTAATCATTTGATATGTACTTATTCGCCCCTTTTTGGCTCAGATCTTGCGTTCCTTTTTGCTGCTTTAAATTCTTATCTAGTAAAAGTACTTTATCTCTATTCAAATGGAGTTGAGGTTTTTCTTTCTTGGATACTGAAGGAGGCATGCTTGTCAGAGGCAGAACAACTGGTCCACTGGCAGGCGCTCTCAGCTCAATCCACCTCCCAGATCATAGGTTCAAATGAATTTCCTTCCCCATAGAGGTTCAGATGTTATAGCAACAGAGTTGGAAGGAGGAGACATTATACATGTCCAGTCTCTACTTAAGAACCTCCAGTGATGGAGCACCCATAACTTCCAGTCATGCAACCTTCAGTGATGGAGCACCCATAACAGTGGAAAGGCAAACCGTTCCACTGATTGTTCTAACTCTAAGGAAACTTCTCCTAATTTCTAAGTTGGTTCTCTCCTTGATTAGTTTCCATCCATTGCTTCTTGTTCTGCACTTCAGATGCTTTGGAGAATAGACTGACCTCCCCACTTCTTTGCAGCAGCCCCTCAAATATTGGAACATTGCTATCATGTCTCCCCTAGTCCTTCTTTTCATTAGACTAGACATACCCAGTTCCTGCAACCGTTCTTCATATGTTTTAGCCTCCAGTTTCCTAATAATCATTATTGCTCCTCTATGCACTCTTTCCAGGGTCTCAACACCTTTTTTATATCATAGTGATCAAAACTGAATGCAATATTTCAAGCATGGTCCTACCAAGACATTATAAATCACACTCGGACACTATTAATTCACAGGTATTTTCAGAGCAATAGAAGGATTGTGCCTGGATGGCCTCTTAGCTTTTCCTTATAGAAACCTTTTTTGCAAGTACAGATGTACATAAAAGAAGCCATAGGAGAGAACTATTGACTATTATGTTCTTTGCATTCTCTTCCTGATTAGTTGGAAACCAATGTGGATATTTTGAAATCACCAATAACAAACACCACCAGGGACTGAATCCAAACAACTTATGAGGGACTTGAAAGAGGAAACATCATCTTCCTAGCGTTATTCCCACACTATGGCAGGGTCCAGTTAAAACTCCTTTTTAATGACTGTCATCTCTCAATTCAAGGTAGAGTTGGGGCAACTGGATGGAGGTGAGCATTTACTGACCGGGTGCCTGATGCCATGTGGAGTTAGCAGCAGATATTTTTTTCTTTGCACAAAAGGGGTCACATGACCCCAGGACATCGCAACCACCATAAAGATGAGTCAGTTGGCAAGTATCTGAATTTTGATCAGGTGACCACAGGGTTGCTGCAACGGTTGTAACTATGAAAAATAGTCATGTCAGGTTTTTTTAGTGTTGTAACTTTGAATAGTCACTAAATGAACTGCTGTAAATCAAGGACTGTATTACAGATAGCCCTCAACTTACAAATGATAGCTTAGTGACTGAAATTACAACTGACCTCCCCAGAACTACTTACAATCAAGATTTGAAGTTTCTATGATGGACCACCCCCTATAGGGGGGGGGTCACAGTCATATGATCATATTTTGACTGCTTGGCAACTAACCTGCATTTACAGCTGTTTGTACCATTCCCTGATCACATGACTGTGCTTTGTGATCACTTTTTTGTTTTCATTTTTTTTTGCCAGAAACTGGCATTTACTTTCAGTTTCTGGTAAAAAATACCCTTTAAAAATGGGCTCACCATCCCAAAAAAGATAATAAAATCAAACATGGTCACTTGGTGACCAGCTTAACAAAAAGCACAATTTATGACTGGCTCAATTATGGATGTAAGTTGAGGACTATCTATAGAAAAGAGAATGGGACTTTTAGGCAAAACAGATGCTGATATTGGCCTTAAGTTCAAGAAAGACTTTAATTTGCAAAATGAAAAAGTGAGTCATTCTTGAGTCCTTTTTGGTTAGCTGTTTCGCTCTGCCTAACATAATCAGCAACTGCAGCTGTCTCATAGGCAAGCAGTTCACAGTTAGTTGTCTCCAAAACCCTTGAGTGTTTCCTCAAACCCTGCCTTAGTGGCTATAAATATTTGGAAGTCAGATTGAGATAAAATAATAAATACACTGGGGATTGTTGCAGTAACTTCATTTTAATGTAATGTAGTTTTTGTTCTCTCCTGAACAAAAGGTTTGCAACATCTGGGACAACAGGGAAAAAAGAGAGGGTGGATTAATAAGGCCTCGTCAATTGCTACAATAGAAAAAAAAGTACAAAGTTAAATTAAGGAGACATCAGAGCTAGGAACCATTATTTTATCAAATTGGATGGGTTTTGGGTTTATCTCGATGGCTAGATGAGATAGTCTGATGAGAGGGAGGGTGAGGGAGAGGGAGAGAGAATTTTTATATGTATAGTACCTATCTCTTTGTGTCCCAGATTTGTATAAGCATAGTTACCTGATTTTGTTTTTAAAGAAAATAAAAAACAGAAAACAGAGGGGGATTTCCTAGCTTTTCTCCACTGATTCATATAATATTATCTGCTGTCAAATTAATCTCTCTGTTTTGATGGCAAGAGACATATCACACCCACGATGGCTCTACTGTTTAAGGGCTTTAAGGAAAATCATTTTGTTTCGGAACCCTTTTTGCACATCACAAACATGAAACCTCACAAGTGTTAGCCAAACATTACAGAGATCTGCTTTCTGACTGAGCTCCCCTGACGACCAAGGAGATTCAGAGCTATCAAAGTTCACTGCTCATTAATTAGAGTGGCAAAGCATTTTTGCTCAGGTGCTCTTAGCCAATTGAAACATGAACCCCAATAATTACATAGAATAGAGGCGGTAAACCCCAGCAGTCCTAACCAGTCAGGATCTACAACCCACATTCCTGGGCCCCATGGGCGAGGCAATCATGCTACTCCCCAGCCGGTGTAAATATACAACTTCTCCATCCCCAAGAAAAATAATCCAGGTGTAGTCAGGACACAAGGAAGGAATTCCTGTTGGAAACTGAACTGAAGGACTGAACTGACGGAAGATGGGAGGCAGAATCTGGATCATAATGCTGCTGGCAATTGGGATTGAAGGGCAAATCCGGTGAGATAATGCAAGATGTTATTGAACTCTGGGCTGCAGAGGAGTATCTAGGAATTTAGATCCTCATAGAAGATAGGATAGCCTCTTTTAGTTTCAGAAGCTACAGCTGAGCTGGACCAGTTACAGTAGTTCCCAACTTCCTGGCTAGCACGGTGAATTCTGTAAACTGTAGTCTTCATCCTTTGGAGGTTATTGGTTTGGTGGGGGGATTGAGAAACTTGTGGCTTGAGGGACCCTTGATTGAGAAAGAAGAATATGATTGCAGAGAATATAAAGAATCAGGCTGTAGGGACATACAGCTTGCATTTCAAGGAAATGGTCTGTGTAAGCCACCAACTGTGAACACAGAATATGGGATTTAAGATAGCTAGAGGTAATTTGAAAACAAAATAAAGTGGCCTAATGATTAGAAAGGATGTCTCTGTGAAGTTAATGTAATGATCTACTTTTTCCTTTCCTTTGTGCTGGGCTACAAAGGGAGATCCTGCCTGGAAATTGTAGAATTTGTAGTTTCGATAAACCTGGAGGATCACCTGATTGTAGAAACTTAGATTAAAATAATAGTTGTCAGTCAAATCGATGGATAATATTATGCTCACTCTTCTCTCTCTTGAAGAGTGCTGCTAGCTTAACATGTGAATCTGTGGCTGTCCATATTTGGTTGGACTCTAACTCCCAACTCCCAATATCTGGAAAAGCAGAAGTTCTGCCACATTTGAAATTTCAGGTGTGAGATTTTTAAAAAAAGGGTCTTTCCATCATACGCAGGAAAGTGTCCTCAAAGGAGGCAGGAGAAATAAAAATGTAGAGATTCAAGATAAAAATTAAAAAGTGTATATACTGAATAACCAGTGGTTGGTAGTAAAAGCACACCTTGCCTTAACAAAGGTTTTAAAAACTGGGATGACTCAAACACTTAAAAAGAAATTGAATTAAACAGGTTAGAAGAGAAAGACTTTAGCTATAGGACTGGGTTTAAAAATATAAATAAATTCTTTTGTTCTGTAAAAAGAACAAAAGCTGTGAGAAACAGAACTCTTTGGTTCTTTAAAAGAACAAGGGAGGATTAAGTTGAATTTTAGGCTTGCAATTGGCCAGAAAACAAATTGCCAGATTAGGATGCTAATGGATCCCACTGAGAGTCCCCCCCCTTAACTGAAAATCCCTCTAGCACGTGTCCACTTTCAAGATAAAACAATGGCCTTGAAATTACCCATCCATATTAAGCAGCTGAGTAGCCAAGCAGATATATATGGTTATTCTCTTCCAAACTCAACTGAGACGGATTCTATTTTTACTTAAATTATTGTACAGGCCAATTTGCAAGTCCAAATTTACACAAATATACATTTGTCCTCTTTCAGGTTTGCGCTTCATCTTTTTTGATGATAGGTAAGAGTTTTTCTTAGGTTTAATGTAGATTTCTCCCACTTTTGATAGAGAGATGAAATTTTGGATTCCATAGGGTTAGGGTTAGAATTAGGGTTGGAGGTCTGGGAGTTTAAAATTGCCAAGGATGAGAAACACTACAGTAGCATGATTACAAAATAAACAAGAGTTCATCTTGTCAAAAGAGGTGTTGCAACTTTTAATAGCATGTAAATAAATGTGAACTTACATTGTGTTGCTACTGTAAGGTACCTTTAGAGCAGGGGTGTCAAACTCAAAGCCCACAGGCCATATCTGGCCTGTGGGGCCACTCTGGAAACAGCGAAGGACTGGCCTGTGGTGCCTCTGTCAGCGAAAATGGAATGTTTGGGGCGGCACACACAGCCTCCCAGGCTCCGTTTTTAGCTGTGATGGCCTCCTGCAGCCCTCTACCAGTGAAAATGAAGCGTTCCACCTCCCCTCCAAGCTCCATTTTCGCTGGCAGAGGGCTAGCAAAACAAACTAAAAGCAAAACAAAAGGAGAAATATTTTCCCTTTTGTATTTGAGCATCCAAGAAGAGGCAGGAAAGGAGAAAGGGAAAGAAGGAAGACAAAGAAAAAGGAAAGATGGGAAGAGAACAAGGAAGGAAAAAGAAGGGAAGAAGGGGAAGAAGAAAAGAGAAGGAAGAGAGCAGGAAAAGAAGAAAAGGTAGGAAGGAAGGAAAGGAAGGAAGGAAGGAAGGAAGGAAGGAAGGAAGGAAGGAAGGAAGGAAGGAAGGAAGGAAGGAAGAAAAGTCCTGCCTTAGCACTTGGCCACCAGCAGCCTGCTGCCCTTTCGCCATTCCCTTGTCTCATCCTCCTGACATCTCCTAGTGGTCTCCCATCCTATCGCTGAGGATGCTTTGGTTGCAAAGCCAGGTCTACTTGCGTGGCGAGGGAGTGGGCTTCCCTCTGACCCACATACTTTGCCCTCCCGCACACACCATGAGCAACCTGGCCAAGGAGAATGAGAACAGCAACAGCAGCCTTGAGGAGGAGGTAAGCGCTGCCGGGCACTCTTCCTCGGGGAAGTAGGGCTGGGTTGGACTGGGCTGTGGGGTCCCGATGCCCCGGAGATTGAGGGCTGGGTGCTTCCTCTCTGTTGCCTAGGGTTCTGGACAGCCTGCACCACTGTCCAGGGGTCCTCCTTGTGGCCTGAGAAGGACAGCGAGACTCCTCTAAAGGGCAAGGGTTTGGTGTTCTCCCTAGTCTCGCCTTCCTCCACTGGAGACAATGGATCCCCCCAGCCCCATCTGGGCCACCACAAGCACCCCAATATGAGTAATGTTGAACTGGCCATGCCCATCCCAGCTACGTCCTCCAGTCCCCCCGAAGTCAAACACAACCCTGAATGAAATTGAGTTTGACACCCCTGCTTTAGAGGATATTGAAAATCCTCATTATCCCATTTAGGACAGGTCTGGAATCCCTTGGATATCAATAAAACATTGTTTTACTTGAGGTTATGAATAGAGAGAGAAATACTAGTGGTTGTGGTTGTTGCTTTTAAACTGGTGAAATTTGTGCGTTTTTCCATGTATCCATTCATCCATCAGACAAATTTGGGGGGGGGGGAGCTGTCTAGTAACAATTAACAGAAATCCATTGTAGTATCAACTCTGGAAAAAAATGGTTAAATATATTTTGTTTTTTAACCTAAATAAAAACAAAGAAGCTATGAAGCAGATACCTAGGATGCCCAAAGACTAGTTCGCAAATACTGCAAAGTGTTTCTGCTGAATAAAAGCCAGAATATCAGGATTAGCCAGAGATTTAGTGTGATTTGCAAATGCTATGCAGAATTTTCATGCTGTCTTGAGCATGAAACTAATATATCCAGAAATGTCTTAAAATGAAAAAGAACAAAACATTTCTTTATAAAATAATTAAAAAGGAAAGAATTAAACCCAGAAATTTCTGCCCCTAAGGGAAAACCAGGAATAGAGCTTGATTTTTACGATGAACATACTTCGCAAGACTGTCCTCATTTGCATGATAGAACTGTCTGCCATACCTGGTTCATATTAGGGACCTAATCAGAAGCATTAGATCCAACTGACTGTATTTGAAATCTACTCACTGTTGTACTAAATCAGGAATTGGAAATAGTTTCCTTCTCAAAAAAATTATAGGAAGAAAACAAAAGATGCACAACAATTGACCAATTCATTATATAATTATATTAGTTATTTGTTATTATTTGTTGGAAAACCTGAACGACCAAATTGAGGACAGATTCTCCTTGAGAATTCCTATGTGGTCACTAAGATTGGCACTGATTTGATGGCACATGATCAAATCAATCAAGTCTTATTGTTAGGTGAGGAACAAGAGAAGAGGTTGCCAAGCATTCAAATTTTGATCATGTGTCTGTGGGGAGACTGTGAGAGTCACAAGTACGAGAACAACCAGGCATAAGTAACTTTTTCAGTGTCATTATAACTTTGAACGGTTGCTGAATGAATATTTGTAAGTTGAAGACTATGTTTATTGCTATATGTTTAAACAATGAAGTTGAGTAGACATTAACATGGATTTATCTACTGAGAATGAATGGGAAATCTTTTGTAGATTAGGTGCTACACCTGTCATTTGAACACAGACAGACTGTGGATGTAAAGTCAGTGAGGTCATGACACATATATTAGGGGTCTATATGTGTCCAGAATGATGTGGGGTCTTTTCGGTTTGGGAAATTAATATTAGCTTTTTTCCAGAATGCGATTAGCTCTCTTTTAGGTTTTTCTACAATAGTGACAAGAAACTATAGCTGGTCTTTGTTCAATTTGAAGAAGAAAAAAACCTATGTAGGATCAGATGAAGTTAGAGGGTAAATCACTAAAAAAAAATCCCAAAATAAGACAATACCATTTATGCACTGTTGCCAAGACAAGTTCACAGACGCATTCATGAATATGTGTTCACGTCAAGGGAGACTTTTAAAGTTTAATTTTAAATGTTAGGGTTTACAATACTTGTCTTGTGAGTTTCCTATCTCAAAAAGCCACAGTGTAAAACAACTTTTTTTAATAATTGTAGTCCAATCTTTTGAAGTCGCAATCAAATCTGGTAGCTTCATGTAGTGCTTTGGGGCCTCAACATACCTATAACTGCATAAGTAGTTATTGTCTTATCCATGGCTTAGCCACTACGACAGGGTTCCCACAACATATTAAACCCCCCAAACCATCTTATGGCTTAATGCAGTGTGTGAAGCCAACCTACAACTAACCCTGGAATGGGAAGAAGCTGAAGAAACTCACCTGCTCTTTCTCTCAGGTAATAGGAAAGATATGGGGTGCTGCTTGGGTATGACAACTATCCTGTTTCACCCAAAATAAGACACAACTGGAAAATAAACCCTAGCATGATTTTTCAGGATACCTATATAAGTCCTAGCCCCCAAAATAAGCCCCTGTTAAGATTGTCAGCCAGACCGACATATTTAGTACCGCATTTCTCCAAAAATAAGACCTAACTGAAAAATAAGCCCTAATGTGTCTTTTGGAGCAAAAATTAATATAAGACCCAGTCTTATTTTCAGGGAAACATGGTAAGTGTTTGAAATTCTGTTTATATAATGCACCACAGAGGAAACAAAGAGTACAGTCACCATGTACTTTACTGTTCAACCATTTATTGTAACAGGAAACAGGAAACTCTACTTAGAACAAAAGAGCATCCAATATATATCATAGATTCAAACCTGTAAATACTGCCATCTAGTGGGTGAGTACTACTGTAGGTGTTGCATAGAAATACATTCCAACAATGAATTCCAACACTAAGCAATACAGGTACTCCTTGTTTAGTGATCATTGAAAGCAAAAATGACACTGAAGAAGTAACTTATGACTGGTTCTCACACTTTTGTAATTTTTCACCATAACAGCAATCCCACGATCATGTGATCAAAATTTGGGCATCTGAATCTGGCATGTGTTTATAATGGTTACCTGTCACTATTTGCAACTTTCCCCGCTGGCTTCTGACAAGCAAAGTCAGTGGGAGAAGCTGCACTCGTATAATATCTGCAGTGATTTGCTTAAGAACTGTGGCAAAAAAGGCTGTAAAATTGGGTGTGACTCACTTAACAACTATCTTGTTTAATAACAAAAATTATGATGCCAATTGTGGTCATAAGTCAAGGACAACTCATTCTTGGAACTGGAGCACTTTCAGGGTTATCATCTAATCAATCTGTCTCTTTTTGGGGGCATTCCCTTTTGGGAACAAGCACCATGGATTTGCCCAAGCAGGATGGCATTAAGCATGGGATGTATCTGACTCACTGATTCAACATTCCCCCTCCTGCTCTAAATAAGGATTAAATATTTCTGAGACCTATGATTCAAGAATGTTGTAGGTGTATAGTGAGCAACAATCTAGATCTGCTAGCCAGTTCCTCATAGCATATATGACCAAAGTGGAGGGTACCAGTTCAATACTCTTTCCTCTATATTGAAGAGATAGCTTATCCAGTTGATAACACAAACCAATTCTTCCAGGATAACCCCATTTGCATCCACCAGTTCTGGCTCATCTTCTTCCCTAAAAATCAGATGCATCTGATACAAAACAAGAGATTGGTTAGTGTTTGGCTCCTCTCAGGCGGTTATGAGAAGACATCTGGTGTCTTACAAAGTGTCAACCTGGTGCCGGAGCACACCAGTCTATGACTTAACTTAATACTGATTAGGGATACTAGATAGCTACAATTAGTTCACCTGCCCAGCCCTGTTGCTGCCTACAGGTGGGTGATGCCAAGTATCTGTGTTAATTAAAAAATATCTCACTACATGTGTAAGGATTTATCTCTCTCCCTTTATGGCTAATATTCTCTCATGTGGGTAGGTGAGACAGGGTTGAGGAATGTTGGATGAAAAATGCCAAGCTAACTCTACAGAATTCTGAACACAGTAATGCTAGATGGACAAGAAATTTATGACTCTAATTCAATGATTTAAAATCCCAATCCAAGGAAATAATAAACCCTAGATTTTGATTTGCCTGTTTTATTTTTGAAATATTCTCATATCTTTAACATTTGTCCAAACAGTATACATTACAAGGAAGCAAACCTTGTTGAATCTACTTCATCCTAAACCAGAATCTTGTTTCATTTGTCATAGCTCAGCAGGTAGTTTGAATCTGATCAATTATGGGTTTTTTAAAATAAATCCTGTCCTGTAGGACCATTTGACCGAATAAAACAATTTCAGTTTGTAGATTGTATGCCCTCAATCAGGTTTGTACACCACCTTTCATTATCCAGAGAACAGTATTCTATGAGGGGAGAGGCTGTAAATAATCCAATTTAAAGTGAGGAAGAATGCTTAAGGGTAAAGGAGTTACCTTAAATCCCACCTCTCATGAGGAAAGAATCCATATCTTTGGTTGTACCTAATCTTGGGGGCTCTGGGAAATCGTGTGAATCTATTAGTATTTATATTTTTCATTTCTGTCCTAGATTTTTGTCAACCATCAGGGCCATTGACTTATTATAATGGTGGTGACATGGAAAGAATACCACATCCTCCATTACTTTTAACTCCCCCCCCTCTTCTATCTGCTTTCTATTCCCTGGCAGGATCCCTCTGCAGAAATTTCCATCTGTCCGAAACCGGTTTGGCCAGTCAGGGCTTCCTATTGCTGAAGTATTAAGGCGAGGTGGATTAAGGACTGGAAAACCACCAGCTACAGCTTCTGTCACTCGCCAGCGTCTCCACAACTACATGGATGTATGTTTTCTTAATAGAGGGCATAAGTTTATGATTAAATTTCAGAATGTTGCAGTAATAAATGAAGGCCCTCTGAACCCAAGTATGATGAGGCCAAAATACCAAAACTTGGTGGTCAAATAATTGGATAAATTTGGGGCAATTCAAGCCCATCCTCAACTATGGAAAGTTAATCTCTTTCAGCCCAACCTATTCAGTGAGGCTATTGTTGTGGGATAAATTGAAGAAAGACCCTATGTAAACTACCATGAGCTTCTGGAAGAAAAGCAAGTTATAAATCCACCAAATAAATTGATGGGTCTATGAGGGAAGGAAACTTAGCTGCTGGACAGAACCTCAAAAATTGTGCCTTTGTTCAAGCCTTAGTGATAAACCATGATTTGTCTGATTTTGGTTAGGTATGTTGTAGGGATTCAGTCATAATAGTTAGTGAATGGCATGGCTTCTTCTTGCCCCTAATAATACTCAATAGATGACACTTCAACAAATAGTAATGCTATGAGATATACTGTATAAACCAGCCAACTAACCAAATGTAAGTGTTGCTGGGTTAAACAAAAGGACCTTACAGTTAGTTCTCAATTTACAATTTAACTTGGGATTAGAAATCCCAATTTAACTTGGGATTAGAAATCCAATCATAAATTATTACACTCAAGGTACCCATATGTCCTGACCCATTTTTTCACTTCACTTATTAGTGGTCCTCAAGCAAATCACCACAGTGAAATGAAATAAAGTAAAGTGAATGTTGCAAACATGGTCATGTGACCATAGGATGCTGCGATTGGTAATAAAAGTGAGCCAGTTGCTAAGCACTCAAAATGCAGAATCACAGTGAGGAAGAGGTAATTTACAATGGCCAGAAGTTCTTTACTGCCATAAAGTATCCATTCCAAACCCTAAACCTAACCCTCACTCTTAATGACCACATAGATAGAACTTCTCTAGGATGATCTGTCCCCAACATGGTCCTTCAGGTCTACCAATGGTGCATGGTGCACCTAGTGCCAATGTAACTGAGTCCATCATCCTTGCTCTTCCACTTTTGGTGGAAGGCTTCCCATGAGAATGAGAATGAAGTCTTTGCACGATGTGTCCAAAATATGATAACTTAAGCCTGATCATTTGTGCCTTGGGTGAAAACTTTGGTTTCTTTGGTTTTTGTTGTTGTTGTTTATGGTATTTTGAGGTGTCTTCTCCAACACCAAAGTTCAAAATAATCAATAATCTTTCTATTCTGCATCTTCAAAGTTTAACTTTAATTTCCATAGCATGTCACAGAGAAAATCATTGCAAGCACATTTCTGATCTTTGTAGATATAGACATACCCCAGCATACAGTATGAATATATTTTCCAGGTCTCATTGCTATTCTAACAAAATGCTAGCCTATGAAATATTTCTTGTTACTTTTCTATTGCTTGCTCACTAGTGAAAAGTGGAAAACATCTGCCATGTCAATAGCAATAGCAATAGCAGTAGACTTATATACCGCTTCATAGGCCTTTCAGGCCTCTCTAAGCTGTTTACAGAGAGTCAGCATATTGCCCCCAACAATCTGGGTCCTCATTTTACCCACCTCGGAAGGATGGAAGGCTGAGTCAACCCTGAGCCGGTGAGATTTGAACTGCTGACCTGCTGATCTAGCAGTAGCCTGCAGTGCTGCATTTAACCACTGCGCCACCTTGGCTCTTAGCAACTTTGATCATAAAGGTCATAAAACGGGGCAAAACTCACAATAAATATTTCACTTAGCAACAGAAATATTGGGTTCAATTGTGGTTTTAAGTTGAAGATCACCTGTATGCATTCATGTTCTTTCAATCCAGCTTCACTGAATATATATTCACTATAAATCCAGTTCCTTTTGCTGTGTTATGTACAGACTGTGGCTTCCAGTCCAGTATATAAATTTTGCATGAGGCTAGTAACTTGTTCTAGGATTTCTAGTTTTCTCAGGAAATACCACAGTTGGATATGGTTGACACTATCAAAAGATCTTTCTATAATCAATTAAGCACATACTGACTTTTTTATTAAAAAATCCTTTCGCTTTCTCAATTTTCTAGTGAGCATCACTAATAATCTTTCTTGGTCCTCAGATTTTTGTAAACTAGACTAATGTTCATGCAGGGCTTTAATCTGAATGATCTGAATGATCCTAAGTATTTTGTTAGCATGTGCAGTCAAGGATACTGTTTGCATGCCCTCTTAGGTCTTCTTTCTTTGATATTGGTAGAATAATCTTTTCCACTCTCTTTACCATTTTGTCTTTCTCCAGATTTGCTGGCATAATTTGGTTAGAACCTTTACAGTTTCTTCTCCTCTTCATTGCTGTTTTTATGTGGATATTCTATCAATTCTTGTAGCCCTCCCATTTGATAATACCTGTATTCAAAGTGCTGATTTAACTACCTATTTTAGTACTAGAGATTCTTGGAATTATCTTGAAAAAATTATTTGTTGTTGATATTGCTAAATTCCTCTCATTTTTGAATCAGTTACTTATGTACATTAACATCCTTTACTATGTTAATTTAAATCTCCTTCTGAATTAGGAAATATTTTGAAAAAGTTTTCTTGGGTTTCTATGTCAGCTTCTATCTTCAATGTCTTTTGCAGATATATACAGGTAGTCATCGAGTTATAAATGTGTTGGAGCCTGTCCATTCCATTCATATCTTGAGGATTCGTGGGAGTGAATCTCATACCTTGAACTAGATCACTCCCTGCTTTCCCGCATTCGCAAATTTAATGCGTGGGTGAATGTGTGCTTTGTTACGTGGACATGAGGTATCTCAAGGTAGGGAAGGCCAGGGGAGAGGTAGTGATGGAGCAGTTCCCCAAGACCTCCCCAACCCACTAAGATACCTCATACTTCTCTCTCACTGCCGCACTGGACTCACTTGCCTTGCAAAGATCTGTCTCCTCTCTGACACAGCTTCTTTCTCTTTGAGGAAGAGGAGATCTCCAGGGCACAGAAAGTGTTTTGCCGCACTTGTCTCCCACACCTTTCCCATCCCTGAATTCCTTTCCACCCCCACTGGGATAATTTTTGCCCAGATGGTGACCTGACGAAGAGTGGAAGCTTCATCTGTGTGCAAATAGGGCCTTTGAAAATAGAGGGATGTGCTCCATTTTGAAATGCCCCATAAGTACCTATGAAGCCTTTGAAAATGGAGGGATTCACTCTGTTTTAAAATGCCACTTAGGCACCTATGAGGCCTTTAAAAATGGAGGGATTTGCTCCATTTTCAAAGGCCTCATAGGGGCCTTGGGGGCATTTCAAAATGGAGTTAATCCCTCTGTTTTCAAAGGCTCCATTTGCACGTAGATGAAGCTTCCAGTCTCCATCAGGTTTCTGTCTGAGTAAAAAGTGTCCCAGTGGTGGCAGCAAGGTGTTGGGAGGAGGAGCAGGAAACAGGCACCACAAACTCTTTTCACGCAGAGAATGAAAGTTTTTGGGGTCCATGATCTCATGAGAGATCAGGCACCTAGTCTCTGCAAAACAGGACGAGTGCCTGAATTTGTGCAATATTATGGCGCCCAGGAACTTCCATCAACTCTCATCTCCCTTAAAAGCAAAGAAACTGTGGCAAAGAGGAAACAGATCTTGTAGGGTAAATGAGACCAGCAAGGCAGGATGAGAGGGGAAGTGCTTGTAAACACTAGGAGGTGCTTATCTCATAAATTCAAACAGGCGCTAAATGAATGCTCGTAATCTGGTGATTAGCTGTAATGACAAATTCTGTTTTGTTTAAACAGATTTTTTTTCTTGTCTCTTTAACAGTTCTCTGAATATCGTTGTTCCTTCCTAAAATATTTAGCTTTCTTGGCTTTGCTTTTTTGCAATTTTCATCCTTTGTTCTGAAACCCAATTTGTTTTCTTCTGTTTCTTCATCTTTGGCAATCTCTTTTTATATAATCCTTTTTTAAGTTTATTCCACAGTTCTCTAGCTATTTTATCTATGAGGATTAGGATTTCCAATGTTTTCTTTAATGGGTAGGGATATTTTCAAGATTATATTATGGAAAGTGTCTGGCTTTGTTTTTCTAATTGGCTTGGAATTTCACAATATTGGTTGGTTGAAGACTGGGCTAGCAATGAAGATATTATAGAATTGGTAGACAGAGATTAGTCACTTTCCTGCTTAATTTTTGTTTCCTAGATTATACAAACCAACTGTGGTTTTTTCCTACTATCTGCAACTTCCAACCACAGTCAGCACATCAACCTTGCATGTTCTATAAATTTCTATACATTTCAAATTAAACTTAACCATAAAACTTTTCCCCTCCTCCTCTGATTGGAGCATGAACTAAGCATAACAGTAAAGTGTTGTCCATGATGTCCTATTAAATTTACATGATTATTATTTTGTTCCAAAGTACAGGTAGTCCTCAACTAACAACGGGTCACTTAATGACCATTCAAAGCTCTGACACACCTTTCGGGGGGGGGGTTACTTATAATCTAGATTCGAGATTCCAACAATCAGGCCTTTCTTCAGTCATAATTAGAGGACTGCCTGTACTATTCCTTTCTATAAAAGCAAGGACATTCCTTCTTTGCTTTTCATGTCCTGAATAGTTAATAGCATGATCTTCTGATTCTCCAATCCATTTCAATTTACTGATGCCTAGTATGTTATTTATATACTTCATTTCATATCTCTGTATCAAACTTTTCCATGTTCATGATTTTTGCATTCCATATTCCCATTGTCAATTCTTCTTTGCAGCCTCAGATCTTTTTTTCCTGCATGACAACATCAGCAACTAAACATCTGGAAGGCCACTTCCAATCTAACACCATGATAAACTTCATTAGTGTTCAGAAATATCACTTGTATGCCAGGTACAATTTGACCTGGGTGTTCATCATCCAGGCACTATGTCATCAATCACTTCTATCTTATTTATCCATGTTGTTTTTCCTAGTAAAATGCAGAAGTGGCTGACCACTGCCTTCTCTAACACAGCTTAAAATGATGCCCTTCCTGTTGTGGTTAAGGTGATCACCCATCTCCATCATCTTCCTGTATCACTGCTGCTGAATTTAGGTGCCTGCTCTCTTTAGTTGGGTAGCTGGAGTGACCTTAGGTGACCCCAATGAAAGAATACACTTGGCATACATTCCCTCCAAAGAACACCACTTACCCTGCTAAAATGAGGCAGGATTCAAGGATATCTACTATTAGAAAGAGGATAAATCTAGTTCTAGATAACTTTTACATAACCTTAATATTCCACTCTCCCAATCAAGCAAATTCAGATAAAATCTTTTAACTCCCATTTTGATTTCCATCTGAAAAACAAAAGACCAATATGCTAAAAATCTGTCAATTAAATGTTGCAATATGGGAGAGTCAGCTGTGCTCTGTTCTCCTCAAGAATTCTGTAATTATTTCTTCTCCTTCTCATGCTGATGGATTTTTTTTTCAGTTGACTTTGTCATGTAATTACTGAGCGTGCTGGTTCCTCATTTGCTGTTCTTCTCCTTTTCCTCTTCTTTAAGATTAATGTTTCTGAACTGCTTGAATTCTTCTGCAAATGTCAGTTTTTCTGTGTCTGGTGCTACATCTCTGTTTTGCCTTTGGCGATTCCCATATTGGATACAAAAAGATTGGCACTCAGAATGAGTTTGTTATTGGTGTATTTACTTAATTTATAATTACATTTTTTTCTCTAGACCAGTGTTTCTCACCCTTGACAATTTTAAGCTATGTGAACTTCAGTTCCCAGAACACCCTACCTAGTCCATATGGACTTGAACTCCCAGAATACACCACCTAGCAGTTATGGACTTGAACTCCCAGAATGCTCCACCTAGCACATGCAGACTTCATCCAGGAGTTGAAGTCCACACATCTTAAAGTTGCCAAGCTTGAGTGATGCTGCATTAGACAATCAAGGTAGACTACAAGGCAACTGGGGGAGGGCAGAGAGAACCTTTGTGAGATAGGTTGGCTAGGAGAGAATGTCTACTCCAAAATCACTCAAGGATCTGAATTTAAATCCCCCAATTCGGTTTTGGTACCAAATTAGTCCTCTCTATTTAAGAATGATAAATAAATAAGGACAATAACTAGATAAAATAATACTGTAGATAAAGACATTGGTTCAAGTCATTATAAAATGCTTACCCTTTTGTTCTCTTCTTCTTTTCTTGCTATATCCCAGGCCCAATACTATGGTGAAATCTGTCTTGGAACCCCCAAACAATGCTTCAACGTCGTCTTTGATACTGGCTCATCTAACCTGTGGGTGCCCTCTTCCAAATGTTGCCTGATACATTTGGCATGCTGTAAGACATCATACCCTCAACTGATTCCTGAGAATAGAGTGGAGGTGGATGGGGAGGAGTTGCTCAAGAGAAATGTACATGCTAATGCATCCAAAATGTTATGCAGGCTTTTCTTAAAATCACAAACTGATGTAGAATGAACCAGATGAAAAAATTATAAATATAACCATTGTTACAGTAATCCATTCCTCTCTTAGAGAAGTAGAAGGATTACTTGGTCAGTCAAATTCTCTCCAGTTGTCAACTTAAGTGGTAAAGGAAAAGTTTCATCGTGAGAGACTTTGGCCTGGTTCACAGGCAACATCAAACCAAAGAAGCCACAGTACTGTATGAATCCAACACCAGGGAAGATTTGGAAGGGCTGAATGCCTTTCTCTCCTGGAAAGATAGGTTATTTTGAAATCAGAACAAAACCATCCATGATTTGATCATGGATGGACCCTAGGTGGGGTGACATTAGTGTCACTGTGTGGGTTCCATTTCTCCCATCAGGGTTCTCTCTGATGGGACAGGTAAGGTTAGGTATGGGTGGCCTTGTTGTGGCCCATAACAATTACAGCCTTCATTAAGATGCCTATGGAAAAATAATAATTATATTGAATATATAAAGTTGAGAGCTCTCAGGTTGATAGGAGTTAGCATACCATCCACCCTGTTATGTAATTGCTTGCCCAGTTGAGTCAATATAACTACTGTTGAAATCACATAAGTTTTTGATAGTGAGTAGTCTCAGTGACTCTTTGGGACTTGCTTGTCTCTTATAACCTGGGAATTCATAGCAGCCATGAAAACTGTGGGCTTTTCTCAGTGAATGTTAGGACTGTGGATCATATTGCTGATCACATGCTAGGTTTGGTCTTATGCCATCATGTGACATATCATGACTTTTTTTTCCTTTGCAGAGCTGGGGTGGGCATGGCCTGCATGTGACACATCCAGCCCTCAGGCCACCAGTTTGACACCCCTGCTATATGTTGGGAAATATCAGTGGCCATAAAGTAGATTAGCATGGAGAGAAGGGAAGGGAAGCCCTAGCCCAGTCTGTTCTCTGTACACAATTAACTGCTTTTTCTCTATCAGGGGTACACAAACATTACCGTTCCCTGTTTTCCTGCACCCACAAGGCCGATAAAAGCAAATTTGAAATTCATTATGGAAGCGGTAGCCTTAAAGGATTCTTAAGCCAGGATGTCCTCAGGGTGAGTATTGGAAGCTGGCAGAATCTGGTTTTCAGAAATAATTACGTTTAATGCTGGAAGGAAGGGATTAAGAAGGAAATACAAGGGCATATTTTTCCTTTCTTGAAGATAAAATTCAGTTTTCTTTTGAATGAGATTTTTATACCATTTATTTTATATTCTCTTTCCTGTGCCAAGTCTCGGATCTCTAAGATGCAATCTAAGACAGAAGAAAATAGTTTCTCTTCAATTCTTAGATAACTGTTAATGAAGGCATATGAACTTTGGGAGCTGGACAAAGAAGCAGCTTTGGAATATTTGCAGGTTTTTTTCATTACACTAAATAAATATCATCAGCCTACAAATTCAAGCATCCTTAAGATACCAACTATTGCGAGACACTGGTGTGTTTGGCCAAAATGTGGACTCCAGCATCAATTTGGGGGGACCATAAAAGGTCTGCCCTTTTGACTTTTTGACCACCCTTTGTGGATATCCCTGCTTGTTTTCCAAAACACTGAAAACCATAACTCCTGATTGATGATGGATCAGATTGGTTATACTTAATAATAATGTAATTATCTGTGTGTAATAAAAGGCAGGGATGTCTACCATGTGTGGTGAAAATAAGTCAAAATGGTGGTCATGAAAACTTGATTGAGACTTTTCCCATTTTATATGCATTGCAGTAAACTTTGACAAGTCATATAACTGGGTTAACTTATTATATGATACACATAAAAACCAGACAGTTTTTATTGCACTTGTGGTTCATAATATCTTATGGACACCCCCTGATAAATGAAACAGAAGACAAAATTCTGTGTATTTTCTTTCTCTTCAGATTGGTAACATCACCGTTAAGAACCAGACCTTTGCTGAGGCTACCGATTTGCCAGGCTTGGTTTTTGTGGCTGCCAAATTTGATGGTATCATGGGATTGGGTTATCCCTCCATCTCAGTAAACAACATCACCCCACCCTTTGATAACATGATGAAGGCAAAACTTCTGAAAAACAATGTCTTCTCATTCCAACTTTGCAAGTATGGACCTCTCTGCTATTAATATCACCTCCTCCCTGTTATTGACCAAAGTAGAAGACCTCCCAAGTCCCACCCCCTTTATGAAAGTTTGGGGAGGGGGTCCCTCCCTCATCCTCAGCAATTGGCATCCAACCTTATAGCCTTGTGCTATAACAGGGCTGTCAAACTCCTGGCCTGCGGGCTGGATGCGTCATATACTGGCCATGCCCACCCTCATTTTAGGGAAGGGGAAAAAAGTCCGACTACATCACGTGATATTGCCATGACGACTTAAGTTTGACACTCCTGTGCTATAGGCAACATTCTCTGCTCTTTCTGAAGAACTTCAGCCTTAAGTTCAGTAGGGTGTAAAATGACTGATTAAAATAAATTAAACTTAAAGTCACATCAAACTAGTAGCTCAGAACTGGTTCTCTCTTTTTCCCTCAGCCTCTGCCTCCCCTTCCATCTTCCTTCCTTCCTTCCTTCCTTCCTTCCTTCCTTCCTTCCTTCCTTTCATCCATCCTTCCTTCCTTCCTTCCTGCCCGCCTGCCTTCCCCTCCTCTTTCCTTCCTTTCTCCCTTCCTTCCCTCCTTCCTTTCTGCATAAAGATCAAGATGAAGTTTCTGACCTAGTGCCTTCCTGATGTGTTGGAATACACCACCTATCATTCCTATCCAGGAGGATAGTTTGTTTTGTAACAGGTTTAATAGTTTACTTCCAACTGACTCACCAAGAGCAATGCAGGATTTCAAAACATCTGGTAGTACACAATTATCAGCTGTTGAATAGAATGTGAGCATTACCATATTATATAGAGTAGCAGACAACATATTTTACATACAAGTGAGATGTTGAGCATCTCCATTCATTCTTAACTGTCTCCCTTCAAATGTTGGGTCATTCCTCTAGTCTCTTCGCTTCGCCTTATGAAGTCTTCTGCTACTGAGACCCTCCTTTTGCAGTGGACTGTTTCAGTTACCAAATTAACCCCCCCACCGCTTCCACTCCTAGTCAAGAGGCAGGCTGTATGTGGATGTGAGAAGTAGTCCTTGACTTATGATAATGGAACCTGTGCATTACAATTGTGTGCCATGATGGTTATAAAACAGGTCATCACATAACCAGACTCATGTTTAAAATCTTTTTTTGCAGGAGTCCTTAAGCTAATGTGGTAAAGCAAATACTGTGGTCATAAAGCAAACACCTCAATTATAAAGCAAACCCATTGTTCACTATGGGCCATTTTTGCCGAAAACTGGAAACCAGTTTTCAGCAAAACATCATAAATGGCCATGTTGCAAATGGCCATAAATACTGGATGGTTGCCAAGCACCTGACATGTGGTCATGTGACTATGGGGAGGGGGCAGGCCCAGCTATTGGAACTGTTGGAGCCAGGTTGTAAATATCTTTTTGGGGGAGAGGGGAATCTATCATATAACTTTGAACAATCATTAAGCAATTGATTATTAGTTGAGGACTACCTGTCGTGGGAATTGTACTTCAGGCAAGAAAATATTGTTACCAGCCTTCCAGTAGCCAGTCTTTCAGCCATCAGCCCTGGAGGACTATGCTGTGGCCTGCTAGCAGCCAGATTCGGACATTGAGGAAGTTGGGGAGGAACATGGGCCAGTCCTGGAATTTGGGGAGGGCTCTGATGTGGGCTCTGTGTCAAAGGCAGAGAGGGGACCAGGGCCATATGCCAGTTATCAGCTATCTTCAGAGTCAGACATCAGTGAGGCAGACGAACAGCTGGAGCCTGTTCCCAGTGTGCACATACACAGAGTTGCCAGGTGAAGGGAACAGCTAAAAGACAAGGGTTGACTTGGGAGTAAGGCCACAGGTGGACAATGAATGGGCCCTCCCAGAGAAAATAAAAGAGGAGTGAAAGAAGAGTGGAGTTTGCAGGAGACATTTAGTTCACTTAATTGGCTCATGACTTTCCGAGACTCC
The DNA here is from genome assembly GCF_051295495.1 of Thamnophis sirtalis. Classification (NCBI taxonomy): domain Eukaryota; kingdom Metazoa; phylum Chordata; class Lepidosauria; order Squamata; family Natricidae; genus Thamnophis; species Thamnophis sirtalis. The sequence continues at coordinate 115,568,193 of NW_028261384.1, forward strand.
TTGCAGATATCCACCTGTCAGCTTTCTAAGCCAGGTAAGGTCTGTGACTGTAAGTCCTCCTTTGAAAGACTTTGCTGGATGTGAATGAGCAGAATTCACAGTAAATTAATAAAATTTGTTGGGACCAGGAGTTTGCTTCATGCTCTTGGGAAGCCTCAGTCAGAACAGATTACTCCCCATGTTTCTTGGCCTGAGTCCTCTCTCCAACTGGCCAGTCCTGTTGATTTCTTTCCTGATCCACCTCTCTGATGGTGGATCCACAGCAAGGACACACTCTTGTATTTTCCCAGAGTATCCAGGGACAGGGGTCAAAAATGTCAAGATGGAGGCTGCCAGTCTGTAGCCAAAGCTACCCCCACCCCCATTTTATTATTACCTGTTGTTTGTGCAATGTAAATTAAAAGAGCAAGGCTTCATTGTGAGGTCCTGGCTACCATCTTAACTTATTTTGACCCTTCTGGCAGACTGAGAGTAATCTTTCTGATTACAGGTAGAATTACAACCTTCATTTAGCAACTGTTCAAAATTTCAATGGCATTGAAAAAAGGGCTTATGGAGATTCTCAATCATCTAGGTCATGGTTGTCCCAAAGGTGCTTTTTCAAGAGGCAGTTAGACTTTGGGGTTTTTCTTTTTTTTGAACAGCTGAAGAAGCTTCTTGGATGAGAAATAAAACCAGTTGCCTCTTGAAAAAGCACCTTTGGCACTGGAAGAAAGCAACTTGCCATTAGTTCTCCCTTTTACAACTATTGCAGCAGCTGCCATTTATGCAAAATGGCAGGCTCAGGTTGTGACTTTTCCAGCTGACTTCTGACAAGCAAAGGCTATGGGATAGCTGGAATCACTTAAGGGCTGCATAATTCATTTAATAACTGCAGTGATTCACCTAATTGTGGCAAAAATGTCATAAATTCAGGTGCGATTCATTTAACAACTGCCTTGCTTAGCAATGGACATTCTGGTCCCAATTGTGGTCATAAGTCAAGGACTACCCATACTTGATTTTTCTTTCTTTCTCGTGTTTTCCCAGAAGTTCAGTGTCCATACATTTTTGGCTGAAGCAAGTATCGATCTTATCTCTGATTCCTTCTTATTGCCTCAGGTTGTTTCACTGCCTAATCACTTTCTTTGTTTTTTTCTCTTCCAGAATCCATTTTTGTAGCCCAGGTCTTAGATTAGTACACCAGTGCCCTCTTTGCACTCACAACTCCACACTTTTTTATATGCTTTTCAAAGTCTACATTTCCATATCTTCCTATGACTTTCCCCTCCTGTTGGATTGTCCTTGTAGACTTCACTTTGTCTGCCGAGAACCTCTTTTTCTCCTCTTGTGACCCACTGGAGTTTTTGCTCCTGTTTACCTCTACATCCTCTTTTTTTCCCCTCTTCTGGATCCAACTAATTATATAAAACCTGAGTGTCAGGGGATTGAGCAGCCGGTGTCCGAACGGAGTCAGAGATGCTGACATGAACTTGTAGTTTTTATATAAATAAATATAATTTACAATTTATATTTACAGCAGACAAGATAGTCAGGCACATCGCTACATCATGAGGTAAATCAGAGAACAGCATACAGAACACACAGAAGAAAAAGGCGGGGGAAAAGGTTAACACCCTCTTTATACCCAGCAACCAATCATAACATAGATTGCCTCACGAAGGAGCCCACACTCTCCAATCAATCAACTATTGCTGTGTGTTCTGGGCCATTATGCATTTTACTGTTCCAGCTATTAAATTTAATATCTTAATACTAGGCAATCACATTCCTAACATCCAGTTATTCCTTTGGCAAATTCCTACCAATTTGCAACAACTACAATCATTTCCTCAAACTTTGGTGGCGCTTCCTGAGTTACACTTACTAGGAATAAGTACACCCACCTATTCAATAAAAATTAAATGTCAAAAATATGGGATTGAATTAACAGTTAATAGCCTATGTAAAATGATCAGGTTTATGTTTTCTGTTTGGCTTCCTGAAGTATAACCGTATTCTCAAAAAAAATTTGGGGACAAGGTAGTTTATCAAGACAACTCTCCAAAACCCTAATACTTTTTAAAATTTGGTTTCTGGGTTCTTGAATATCTCAAACAATTAGTTTAACCATTCTACACTTTTCCAGTTCTGAAAAATTGGCTAGGGATCACTTACAACAGCATTTCTCAACCTTGGCAACTATAAAATGCGTGGGCTTTGACTCCCATAATTCCTCAGCCAATATGCTACCTTGGGGATTCTGGGAGTCAAAGTGAACACATCTTAAAGTTGCCATGGTTAAGAAATTGGCTTACAACATTATTCTTTGCACATTATACAATTTCCATTTCCCACAAATCTTTGTATTGGGTTTAGTTGGTTACCACTAAAAACCACATATATAAAGAAAAATTATCAGGAAATCTAAAAGAAATTACTATACTCCCTCCCTATATGATTTTCTTTCTGCTTTTGACCCCCAGATACCACACTGTAATGTAGATAAGAAGCTTTGAGGAAATGATTGTAGTTGTTCAATAAGAGCCTTTTGGAAACACTAGATCAGTGTCTTTGAACATTGGTAATTTTAAGATACCTGGACTTCAAATCCCAGAATTCCTTAGCCAGCATGCTCACTGAGGAATTCTGGGACTTGAAGCCCACACATTTTAAAGTTGCTAAGGATTCAATTTTGGGAGTTGAAATCCACATATGTTAAAAGTTGCCAAGATTGAGAAATGTTGCCCTAGAACTTGAAGTATATAACGTGAAAAAGGAGTGGAGTAAAAATGGACAGAAAGAAAGAAAGCAAACTTCCCTTGTAGTACAACAAAACCAAGCCTACTCAGAAATAGGAATAGTGCCAATTCAACAGGAACCTGTTTTGGCTTATTATGCAAACTGATCCTGTTTCTCATCATCTCACTAGATGGTATTGATCAAGGGCTACGTGCAACATTTGGATTTAATCTTGAAATCTATGGAATAAGAATCAATAGGGTTGTCCTGAATGGCTATGTGATTGTTCCTCTGCCAGAATAATAGTGTGTGTGTGTGTGTGTGTGTGTGTGTATGGAAAAATAGCATTCAAGATAAGAACTAATCTTTGTAAACTCCTGGTTCTTGGTGGCAAAATTAAGCATGCGTTACCTTGATTGAATGGTTAGTACTTTTTTGCCTGTATTTAAACTTTTATTTTTAAACTGGAAGGCAATTTTCTTTGGAATTGCCAATGAATGCAGGGAGGCTGGGTTTAATGCTTCCTTTCCCTAATGAAAAGGTCTCTCTTCAGCTAATGTAATAATTGACCTTGTGGGGAAAGAAATGACACTTCCACTGGATTTTTTTCCTCACAATGTTCGGGTGAAGAATTACCTCTTTATCACCATCTAGTGGCTGTGTGATGTTGTACAACCTGGGTATGGTGGTTCTAACTAGAATATTGAGGGGGAAGAACAGTATTTTTCAAACTTAAGTCACTTTAAGATGTGTGGTCCCCAGAATTCCTCAGGCAGTGTAGGTGAATGGAATATTGGAGGTGGGGTGTGTGGGTGGCTGGGTAGCCATAATAGAATTAACACAGGCACTTAAAGCCTTAGTAAAGATAAACTAAAAAAACAGGAAAGCCAATTGCTAGATTGGGCTTCTAATTGTTGTCCTGATTTATATTCCTATGCCCTAGGCACTAGACACACTTAAAACAGATCCTGGGTGCAGCTTATAATACAATAAGGAAAACATGCCCTGTGTACCCTAATTACTTTTCTCTGCAACCATTAAAACCTGAAGACCTTTAGCCATCTTGGAAATGTGAACTTTCATGAAGTAAATTACACTGGGGCTTAAAACAGCTGTTTTAACTTTTGTAACATTTCTCTTAGCTCCAACAAGACCTCACAACAAGACAATGGAGGTGAAGTTATTTTCGGAGGCATCAACCACAACGCCTATGTGGGAAAGCTTCACTACATCCCAGTGTCACGCAAAGCCTACTGGCAGATCAAGATGGACAAGTGAGTACACCTTTAGATCCCCCATACTGGATTGCCACACATGCGAGGAATTATGATTTTGTAGACACATATAAACCTCAGAGTGTATCTGCTTGGAGAAAATGAGAGGTATCCTCAACTTACCATCACAACTGAGCCCAAAATTTCCATTGCTAGGCAAGACAGTTGTTAAGTGAGTCACATCCCATTTTATGACCTCTTTTGTTGATTCAGTTGTTAAGAGAATCACTGCAATTAAGTGAATGACACTCCCACAACACTGTATCATCATAAATACATGCTATTTGTTAAATGCACAAATTATGATCAGTGACTATGGAGATGTTGCAATGGTCACAATTATGAGAGCTGGTCATAATCACTTTTGTCAATATCAATGTAACTTCGAACAATCGCTAATAAACGAATGATTGTAAATTGTGGACTATCTGTAAGTACCCAATCACTGGTGCCAGCTGAGTTTAGCTGCTTGCAATGACACCCCTCAACACTAGAGGGCAATGCTGTAGTATTTTTAAAAATGACATTCAGGTCTACTATTCTTTATTATGCTATTATTGTTTTCTTTTTTCTTTTCTTTACTTGTCCTACGTGATATTCCTGCAAGAGCTTAAAGGCATCAGTAAGACAAGCAGTCCCCTGCAGCTTTCTCCTGTGATCACTAAACACATTTTCCCCCAAACTAGTGTGGACTGCATGGACAATCTGGGCTGATGGGTATTGTAGTCTAATAGACCTGGAAAGCACCAGATTGATAATGACAGCATAGAAAAAGGCAGACTAGATAGAGCAGCTTCCCTCAGCATAACTGTCCCTCAGATGTACGGACTGAATTCCATAAACCTTCTATCAGCATAGCTGCTGCTTAGAATTCTGGGTAACATATTTTACCTTCCTGAAGGACACCAAGATTGGGTGAAAATGTGCAGATGGTGTATGAAAGATAAAATTTTACCCAGGAATGTACATCCTGCCTTAGCACAACCTCTGTTTTGGCTTAAACAGACGTATAAGAGATTCATTGGGAACTCTGGGTAGAAACCATTATTTATTAGATTTTTATCCCACCTTTTTATGTAATAAAAGTAATGCAAGGCGACAACATGTATAATGCTCCTTCTTCCTCCTATTTAGTCAACAATAACAACCCTGTGAAGTGCGTTGGACTGAGAGGGGATCACTGGCTCAGCCAGTTTTCATGCTTAAAATTAGACTAGAATTCACAGTCTCCTGGTTTCTAGCCTGGTGCCTTAACCACTAGATTAAACTGACTCTTTTATAGCCCATATGTAGAAAAGACAGACTCTCTTTCACTTTCCCTGTTACACCTCACTCAATATATTTCTTCCCCCACCAAAAAAAAAATGCTTTGGTCATCGTTACTAACAGAGACCAGGGATGTCAATCATCTGGCCTACATTGGGCACAGTTATTTTTTCTCCCCAAGGCAACTGCCAGTCCTGTCCTGTTCCTTCTCCCCAAATATTAATGATGTTAATGAAAGAAAATTGCTGCCATTGATCTTTCTTGGCTGGCTCACTCCATGTTTATGTTAATCACTTAATTTGAACAATCAAATTTTAAATTTTAAAAAAGGTCAGTTTGCAATGACCCAGCTCCAGGCTTTAAAAAGCCAGGATTCTATGAATGCCTTCTCAAACTGCAGATAATGTGGTCAGTTTGCATTTGGATTTATCTGAGGGCTAATCCAATGTGATTCCAGGGCATAAAAATTTACCATTTCAACAAGGAGTTGCGCTACATCCTCTTCCCTAATACACAGATGTATGCAGGATGAAAATAGTGGTTGGTTTTGGAATAAAGCAGCAGACAGTCAGACAATGTTCCTATCACACTCTAAAAGTGGCACAGTCCAGATACAGATGCTCCAAGAACTTTAACCATTCATTTAACAACCATGCAAAGTTATGATACTGAAAAAAGTGATGTGCAACTGGACCTCACAACTACAGTGGTTACACATGATCAAAATAAGGACACTTTGCAACCATGAAGTATTTACAAAGATTACTGCATTCTGGAGTTGTCATTTGTTGTCATTTTCCAGGGGGCTTTCAACAAAGTCAGTATTACTTAGCAACCACAGTGATTCTCTTAATGACTGTGGCAAAAGGCCATAATATGAGGTGCAATTCACATGACCACCAATCCCAATTGAGACAAAGATGATCTGTTCCCCCATGTTCTCCGCTATGACAAGAGAACTGGAAGAAGTTGCTGGGTGCAAACCCTTCAAACTGCATAGCCTCCCTGCCTCTAATGTTCTGGCACTTTCTCTTACCTCCCACTGAGCCTTCTTCCCCAATCTAAACCAATTTTCTGTCCTTTTCCAAATACTCTGTTTAGGATAACCATAGAGAAACAACGCAAGGAGAATACATGTTGGCCATGGAACGTGCTTGAAACTACCAACTCATCCACCCTCTGCAAGGACAGTTGCCAAGGCATTGTGGACACCGGGACCTCTCTCATTACGGGACCCAGCGAGGACATAAAGGCTCTGAATGAAATTATTGGTGCTCAACATGCTTTCGGTGGACAGGTAAGGAAGATATTTTCCTTTGAGGAAGCATCCTAGAACGAGCACATCTGGGTTGCAGATCCCCAGATGACCACTAGACAGCAGCAAGTGAGTGTCACAAGGAGCAACAATTTACTGTCACCTTTCAATTTTTTGTAATTCAGATCTGATCATATTAGCCTTCATTTCATTATTTTAGCAGGCAGCTTTTGGGGACCAATAATGGATAATCTCTCAAAATAGTTACTGTATCTTGGCTCTTCCCTAAATGGCATATTGCAGAAGGTTCCCCTCCTGCCACCCTTTTTAGGGTTCAAAAATCCAATTCCACAGCTCATTTTGGAACAGCATGCTGGCAAACAATGCCCCAACTACTGCCCAAAAGGATTCTTGGAAATAATGGTGATGTTAGTGATGTATCTCAGCCTTAGCAATTTTAAGACATATGGACTTCATCTCCTAGAATTTCCCAGCCAAGCACACATCCACACATCTTAAAATTGCCATGAATGAGAAACACTATGCTAGAGGTAAGTATTTTTTCTTCACAGTACATCTGCTACTGGTTTATATAATTTCATTAAAATATTTAAAAATAAAAGTCAGATAGATGGAAAGCTCCTTCCACCCCAGAAAGTGCTTGAGATAATGAGGCCCAAGAGTAGCACATTTACCCATTGCAGACTTTGCATTTTAGCCAACATGCCAATGTCAGACTGACATTCCTTTTCATTCTAGAACAAACACGAAACATGGCACAGAATGGAACAATCAGAACAAGTGCCATTTTCAGGGGCTGAGGCCAAACTCATCTTTTATTCAAACTTAGCGGGTCTGCAAATGCATCTGTGCAGTCTAATAGCAGTCAAACATTAACCTTTAACGTGGTACTGAGATGAATCCTGGGGGGTGGGGGAGGTATTCACTGTCTGCTTCCTTCTACAGTGGTACCTTGGTACTCATTGTTAATTAGTTCTAGGAGGCGTGATGAGTATCAAAAAAGATGAGTATCAAATAAATTTTCCCATAAGGAATAATATAGTGAGTCACAAAGCAGCTGTCACTGACAAGTGCTAGTTTGTGCATTGAGTACCGAACAAACAATGAGTACCAAGACATAATTTTCATGTCAAAATACACCGTACCATTTCAATACAATTCAATTCAGAATAAACTAGGAAAGGACCTTTGAGGTCTTCTAGTCCAATCTCCAACTCAAGAAGGAGACTCTATACATTTCAAAAAAATGGCTGTCCAATCCCTTCTTAAAAACCTCCAGTAGTGAAACATCCACAACTTCTGATGGCAAGCTGTTCCACTGGTTAATTGCCTTAACTGTTGAGAAGTTTCTTCTTAATTCCAGGTTGCTTCTCTCCTTAATTAGTTTCCATCCATTGTTTCTTGTCCTGTCCTCTGGTGCTTTGGAAAATAAGTTGACTCCCCTCCTCTTTGTAGTAGTCTCTCAAATACTGGAATACTGCTATCATGTCACTCCTAGTCCTTTTCTGTAGACTAATCAAACTCAAATCCTGTAACCATTCTTCATATGTTTTAATATCCAGGCCTTTAAATATCTTATTTGTTCTTCTCTCAACTTTTTTCGAAATCTCAACATCTTTTTTGTAATGTGGAGGCCAACAATGGGGGGGGGGGCAGTATTCCAGGTGTGGCCTTACTAAGGTTTTACAAAGCAGTTCTAATACATCATGTGATATTGATTCTATGTCTCTGTTAATACAACCAAGGATTGTATTAGCTTTTTTGGCTGCCACTGCACACTGCTGGCTCATGTTTATGTGGTCATCCAATTCAATTGTCCAATTCAAAGCAGTTGAGTACCAAGGTCTTCCACTCCTCCATGAAGCTCCATCAATATAGCACTGCTATTTTCAATACTGAAGCTTTGAGTGGAAAGCTTGCAAAGCTAAAACTTTCCACTCTTCAAGATGAAGTGATGGAGGAGGTTTGTGATTGCAGCCATAGAAAAAATATTGGGGGGAAATGTTGAAATGGGACTTCATAAACTCTATACAGATAGTCCTCAACTTATGAATAGCCGTTTAGCGACCATTCACAATTATGATGATACAAGATACTTATGACCTGGATTCAAAATTCTGATAGCTGCCCATCTCTTCTCCATGCATTTATAGCAGCCTAAGGTCACATCACATGACTGCGATTTATGACTGTTTTTTTTGCTGGAATCTGGCATGTGCTTCCAATTCCTGACAAAAACACTCATTGTGGACAAGACACCATGCAGGATTCCCTTTCAAAGGAATTTCGTTGAAGTTGCAAAGAGGTCTACAAGAGGTATTGAAATGGACTCAATGGCCTGAAGTCATTGCTTTTTGATGTTCCCTCTCCTGCCAGCAGCAAAGTCACTGCATGCTGGCATTATGTCACCTGCTGAATTTTGCTGGATTTGACAGGGAAGAGAAAAACCAAGAAACAAGATTGTTGTGTTCAACAGTGACAGTTTTTTTCCACCTGTCTCAGGCGGCGAGTGTGATGAGAATCAGCAAGCGGTTGGCCCAGGAGAAGCAGGGGAGGGGGGGGTAACCCAACACTTTTGTATAAGCGTGAGAGTGATATCAAACCTTTACTTCTTCTTCATCCCTGTCTCCCTTTCCTTCTCCTAGTACATAATAGATTGCCAGAAATTATCTGAGATGCCCAGTATCACTTTTCATCTGGATGGCAGACCCTACACCCTGACCCCCGAAGATTATACTCTTCAGGTGAGATAAGCCAATGAAATCCACACGAGAAAATGGGATAGCTGGGGGGATGGGATTCTTAAGACACAGCCGGAAAGCCATATTTTCTTGGGTTCATTTTTCTGAACCCAATGAGAGGTTTAATTCAATTTACACTGAAATTTATTATTTATTTAGAGCATGACATATCATATATGGACTAGCACTATATATTAACATTATAAATTACCTATGAAGGATTGGAATTCTACCAGTTAGGACCAGTTCAGGCGAACTGGTAGCTCTGACTGTTAGCTGGGGGCAAACCGGTTTGCCCCGACTTTCACCTGGGCTCACCTGCCTGCCCCTGAGCTATACTCACCTATATTCCCTTTTCTGAAGCCCAGCTGATAGACACGGCAGAGTGGATTGCTGTGCCTCAGCTGTTTTCCTTCCCAGCAGTAATGCGGAAGATGATTTCTCTGTAAACTACGTACCCACACGTAGAGAACCAGTTGTTAAACTCATAGGATCCCATCCTTGCACCTAGATTAATAAAACACAATAAAATATAAATGTTAAAAAGGTCTATGTTCAGTCTCTAGGCCATCCAAGCACTGAAATGCAGCATCGTTTCTATTTTTAAAAAATCAGATATTGGACAGTATACAGGTAGTGTTCGACTTACGACCATCACTGAGCCCCAAATTTCTGTTAAGTGAGACTTTGGTTAAGTGAGTTTTGCACCTTTTAATGACCTTTCCTGCCACAGTTCTTAAATGAATCATTGTAGTTGATAAGTTAATAACCCCATTGTTAAGTGAATTTGGTTTCCCCCTTGGCATTGCTTATCAGTGGGCCATAAAAGGGGATCACATGACCTTGGGACATAGCAACGGTCATAAGTATGAACCAGTTGCCAAACACCTGAGTTTTGATCACATGACCATGGAGTTGCTACAAACATCGTAAGTGTGTGAAAAATGGTCATAAGTCACATTTTTCAGTGCTGTTATAACTTTGAACAATCACTAAAAGAACTGTGGTAAGATCTGTGGAAAATATTAGAATGTGCAGAAATGAATAGAGTAACATTAGCAATTAAGAAGAAAGAACAAACTGATTATTATATGATATGGGAAGTGTTTTATCAATGGTTAGAAAATAAAAAAGGAAATTGGAAATAAAAGAAGGCAAAAAGAAGAATAGAAGCTATATCAAGATTGAGATAAGAATAAAATGACAATTGTTACCCTGTTTCCCTGAAAATAAGACCTCCCCAAAAATAAGACCTCATCCCTGAAAATATTGCAACATAGCAGCGGCTATGAGGTGACCACACTTGCCACCTTCTGCACCTCAAAAATAATACCTCCCCGAAAATAAGTCCAAGAGTTTATTTTGGGTGTCAAAAGAAAATAAGACCCTGTCTTATTTTCAGGGAAACGTGGTATTAGTATGATGAGAATAACTATGTTTAATGTTATTTTTATTTTTATTAGAAGATATGTTAAGAAGGAAATGAAGAGCTTTACAAAGTTTAACTATTCAATGTATTATAATCTATGGAAGAATGTTGCACAGAAATATTTGTACCCAGGTGATGCACTGCTTGAGGAAAGATGGAATGTTTATATTTTTAAAATTGAAAAAAAAAACTTTTTTTTAAAAGACCAAGGAGCTTATAGTGGACTATAGAAGGAACAAATCAGACATCCAGCCCTTGCTTATCAATGGAGACCCAGTGGAGCAAGAGGCCAGTTTTAAGTTTCTGGGTGTTATCATAAAAGAGGACCTGTTCTGGGGTGCTCATATTGCAGCACTGGTCAAAAGGGCCCAGCAGAGATTATACTACCTGAAACTTCTCAGGAAACAGCAACTGAATGAAAAACTGCTGGTGACCTTCTACCGCTGCACCATAGAGAGTATTTTAACTTACTGCACCTGTGTATAGTTTGCCAATTGCACAGTGGCAGATAGGACAGTGCTCCAGAAGGTTAAGGTCATTGCCTAGAGGGTCATTGGTTGCCCTCTCCCCTCCTTGGAAGAGCTTTATGGCTCCCACTGCCTTAAGAAAGTTCAAAACATTCTTAAAGATCCATCTCATCCTGGGCACCCTTTTTTTTTGAACTATTACCATCTGGCAGACGGTACAGGATAATTAGAAACAAGGACAAATAGGCTGAAAAACAGCTTCTATCCCAGGGCAATAACTATATTGAATTCTACTGTATAGTGCAATATTAATGCAATATCAGGTTTTCAATTTTAATTATATAGAATGTGAAGGATGTGTGTTTGTGTTTTATTTTTTATAATTATAATGTACACTGAAGATGGCATTTAATTTTGTTGTACGATGTACAATGACAATAAAGTAAACTAAACTAAATACATACATGTTTCCAAGAAATATTTACCCCAGCACAACTTTCCCAGTCTAGAAGAGTTGGATCCCAATCATGGGGCCAAAGTTTGTCAGTGGGGCCTCACTGGATGTGACCATCTGCCCCCAAAGTTGAAAGTTCAATTGTTGACATCTTTGATTACGAATGGTGCAAGACGTTGAGGAGTGGAAAAAATCTCTAAATTCTTGTTAGACAGAATAACCCATATTATGCTAGCAGGAAAAAAGGATATTCTGTTCTTCAGCTGTCATGGATCAGCGAGAGCACTTGTTGTGCTCAGGGGAAAGACGTGCAGTGATGAAAATGTGAAACCTTGAGGTTCATAAGCTCATCATTCAGGTGTCTCCTTTCTTCCACAGGTGAGACAGGCAAAGGTGACTGCTTGCATCAGTGGATTCATGACCCTCGACATCCCAAAGCCCACAGGACCACTCTGGATCCTGGGAGATGTTTTCCTCAGACGATACTACTCAGTCTTTGACCGAGACAATGACCGAGTTGGCTTAGCTGTTTCTAAACAATCTTCATGTGGTTCTGATGGGAAAGATTAAACATCACAGCTGCAGCAGAAAATTCTACTGTCCTCAGAGTGGTCAGAAAATAGTAGCTATCATTTGTTTCATGGCCTTAAGAAGCTCTGCAAGGATTTATTTTCTTACCAGTATATTCATGGTGTCTGCAGTCACCATACTTCAATTCCATTTTTAAAACACAAGAACAAGTTTCCAGACATGATGATGGTGGTGTTGAACCATTATGTTTCCAAACTCCAACCTGGAAATTCTCCTATTAGTTCCTAATGTATTGCTGAATCCAGAAATTAGTTGCCACTGACTTCGCCCTCCTCCTCCTCCTCCTCCTCCTCCTCCTCCTCCTCCTCCTCCTCCTCCTCCTCCTCCTCCTCCTCCTCCTCCTCCTCCTCCTCCTCCTCCTCCTCCTCTTTCTTCCTGGCCCTCTGCTTTTTGTTTCATGCATAACTTGATGTTACACATGCCAATTCATAAGTAATTCTTTAGAGTCTTACCCCAAAGTTAGAGATCATAGGATTTCATCCTATGGAGTCTTTCTCCCTCTACTAAATATCAGAGAATTCAGGCATAATAAAGATAGAAAAGGGGAGGGGTTAGAAAAAAGAGGGAGATAGAAGCCAAGGTTGCCTCATTTCTTGCAAACTAGATTTCTGGATTACAGCCCTAATGTAAAAGAAAAAAAAGCCAGATAACTCAGCTATTTATAAGATACTACAGATAGTCCTCAACTTAGAACTTCAATTGAGCACATAATTTTGGTTGTTAAGAACATTTGTTAAGTGAATCTGGCTTCCCCATTGACTTTGCTTGTCAGAAGCTTGCAAAAGGTGATCACATGATCCCAGGAAACTGCAACTGTCATAAATATGAACCAGTTGCCAAGCATCTGAATTTTGATCATGTGACCATGGCGATGCTGCAATGATTGTAAGCGTGAAAAATGGTCATTAGTTGTAACTTTGAATAGTCATTAAAAGTACTGTTGTAAGTCCAGGACTCACCTGTACAAGGACTCTTCCCTTGGGCAGGGGTTTAAACTAGAAGATCTCCAAGGTCCCTTCCAACCTCAACGATTTTATGTATTTGAAATGAAATAACTCCTCTGAGCTATAAGTTTAGAGAAAACTTGTTTTGCATATGGGTGGCGTTCGTTTCAGTCCTAACTCTCCCTTTAAGAAAAATCTCTGTAGCAGAGCAGGAAAAGTCCTTTTTCCCCTGAGAAAAGTCAATAATGAAATAGATTGTTCATTAGGCAGCTGTGTTCATTTGGCTGGGAGCATAGCTCAGTGGAAGAGTTATGACCTTGGCATGCAAAAGCTTCCGGGTACAACCTCCTAATATCTTCAGGGAAGGTTGGAAGATTCAGGCCTCAGAGAATCTCTCCCACTGTGCTGCTGAGCTACAAAACCAATGTTTGATGGCAGCTTCCTAACATGTACAAATGATATTGTCAAGTCACCTTTCTTTAGCTTCCTTCCTATTTGGTCACCGGGATAATAGCTAGAAACAGCCACCTAGAGTCGCTTTTGATAGTGAGATGGGTGGCATATACATTTAATAAATAAAATAATATAAACAATGCCGTGAGGCAGGCTGGAAGAATAATGAGAGAAGATCAGCTGAAGTCAAAATAATAACTTATGCCTAATATGTCTGATGTTTTTCCAGTTTAATCAGCCATCAGTTGCTATTCCAATGGTTTGGGGCCTGTTAGCCAAACGATTAAAAGACAGAGCTAAAATTGAATTGCATCTTCATAACTTTACTCACATTTATTTAAGTTAAAGGACTTTGAGACATGACTTTAAAAGAAATAAAATAAATCAATAACCAACTGAGCATTTCAAGGAAAAGGCCAGATATTTTCACAACAAGGTCAATTCACTTTCCTCTATCATAGATTTTTGACTATTCTGACTGACAATCAAAGGTTTTTCTTACTTGATGCTTTTGTGTTCAAATGGATAGCCTTCAGTTGGTGATCCTCCAGCAATAGGGAGTGGATTAGGTGGCCTTTGTGTCACATCTTACTCGCATTATTAAAGAGGCATGTTTCTACTACTACTGTACTAATAATATACTGTTCTACATTCTTCTTTGATTTATGCAAATAAACGTGTATCTAATGCTTCATTTTTTTCTGATTCCATTAGTTGCATCAAAAGATAAGGAATTAAATAAGCCCACAAAATCATTTCTCCCTTCCTATCAAATAGAAATCTAATGCCATGTCAAATTTCTAATATTTCCATGGGGATTACATGTATAGTTTGTTTTTGCACCCGTGAGAGACAGAAATGTTTGCTTTAAAATGAAGTAACGTGCATTCATAGGAAACAGAATTATTCACTCAACCCAGCTGCATTTGAATGGAGTCCTGGGATCTCCACTGTCCTGATATTCACTTTTATGTCATCTGTTATGTGGAATAAAACATTTAACGCTTTTACTGGTGTCTTGTTGAGTTTGCAATCATAAGAGTATAATAAAACTGATCAGAGATATATAATCGATTTTTAGTTCAATAACTTTAAGAAATGGCAACCTCCATTGCCTCTATGATTTGCTTACTATCGATCAATATTACTATAGGTAATAAAGAATCTTGCAATGTTAAAATCAGTGTTTCTCAACTTTGGCAAGATGTGTGGACTTCAGCTTCTAGAATTCTCTAGCATATTGGTGAGGGAATTCTGGGATTTGAAGTCAATTGCTTAGAGTACCTAAAGTTGAGAAACACTTATTTAAAGGATTCCTACCTTAGATGAATTCCACAACTTAGATTCCCACAGACCTTCCCAATTGTTACTGGGACATGACAGAACTGTTGTGTTGTTTGCATGGAGGTGAAATGGATGTGATGCTATTGGACTATATTGTTGTTATTTGTTCAATGCTTTATTGGGTTTTTTAAAAACAAAGTTTACTTAATTTCAAAGACAATTAAAATACAAAGTAACAAATACAAAAAGGTTAAAAAAGGACAAAGGGATTAAAGAGAAAAAAGTTAAAAAGAAGAAAAAAGGGTGGAAAGAGGTACAAAAAAGTGACTTCTGACTTCAATACAGATATAAGTATATAATAAAATAACCACTTACTCTAAATTAAAATAAAAACACTGTATAAACAACATACAAACCAAATAATCGCCAAAACACAAAAAGTACACATATAACATAACTTCTGTTTAAACATAAACATTAAAAATATACATCTAGTAATAATAATAATAAAAATGCCCCATATTTTATATGATTATAACAAATCTAACCATTGCATTCTGAAACCAAAACTTCATTTTTATCTCACTCAACCAAGACGTGATCTCCTAGTAGAAACAAACCTAGAAAAACTTTTGTCTTTCATCAAAGTAGTCAATTCTGCCATCTCTGCCAGTTCCATTAGTTTCATGACCCACTCTTCAGGTGTGAGAATTTGGGTATCTTTCCAACTCTGTGCATATAAAAATCCTGCTGCCTCTATCGTGTATAAACACAAACACTTATTTTTCTTTCAATCAGCTTACCTGTGATACCTAGGCTTAAAAAGAAAATGTCTGGTTTCAATTTAAATGTTTTATTTTTGGTATCAAATATTCTAAATGAAACTTAGCTGAAGTTATCTGGAGACATGTTTTTATTCTTCAGGAAAAGGGCTTGTAGACTTCAAAAAATTTGATGGATGATAGAAATGTAGAGCATTTCCCCCCCCCCTTACTCCAGTAGTGCTATGTTGAAAAAACAATATCTGGTTGAACAAAAACTTTGCCTTGATTTTATCCCACTATTGTTTGTAGATGAGAGGAGTGTTCATAAACCTTTACCTTTATCTGTAATTTTATAATTATTTTATTTATGATGATCTGCTGCAGGTTTATTTATGGCAATATGATAGATATATATTCTCTTCAGAAATTAAATTGGTTTGGTTTGGTTTATTAGATTTATATGCCGCCCTTCTCCCAAGGACTCAGGGTGGCGTACAACATTAAAAGAAACACATAATACAAAAGTTTTTAAAAAATTAAATAGAATATCCCAAACAAACCCAATTAGAATTGACAATAACATTTTTTTAAAACATTCGGATTAAAATTAACAATGATCAGTAATTTATTTTGTTTTGTTCAGGCTGGCTTTCTGGAAAAGCCAACTTTTTAAAGCGCGTCGGAAGGACCGGAGGTCGGGGATTATACGAAGCTCCGGGGACAGCTCATTCCAGAGGGAAGGCGCTCCCACAGAGAAGGCTCTCCCCCTGCGGGTCACTAGCTGACACTGTCTGGCTGACGGCACCCTGAGGAGGCCAACTCTGTGGGATCGCACTGGACGGTGGGTGGCTACCAGTGGCAGTAGGTGGTCTCGCAGGTATCCTGGGCCTAAGCCATGGAGAGCTTTAAAGGTCATAATTAGTACCTTGAATCGCACCCAGAAGACAACCGGCAACCAGTGCAGGCCGCCTAAAAAGGGTGTAACATGGGAGCACCTAGGTGCCCCCATGATAACCCGCAAAGCCACATTCTGGACCAGTTGAAGCGTCCGGGCACTCTTCAAGGGCAGCCCCATGTAGAGAGGGTTACAGTAGCCCAGGCGAGAAATGACGAGGGCATGAGTGACTGTGCACAGAGCATCCCGATCTAGAAAGGGGCACAACTGACGTATGAGGCGAACCTGGTAAAAGGCCCCCCTGGTCACGGCCATCAGGTGTTCTTCTAAACTAAGCCCCGTATCCAGGAGGACTCCCAGATTGCAGGCCCTCTCTGAGGGGGCTAAAATTTCTCCCCCTATCATCAAAGATGGAACAAGATGCACAAATCAGGATGACGGAAACCACAGCCACTCAGTCTTGGAGGGATTGAGTTTGAGCCTATTCCTCCCCATTCAGATCCGCACAGCCTCCAGGCATCGGGACATCATGTCGAGGGCATTGTTTGGATGACTTGGGGTAGAGATGAAAAGTTGGGTATCATCAACATATTGATGATACCGTATCCCCAAACCACGGATGATCTCACCAGTGGTTTCATATATATGTTGAGCAGGAAGGGTGAGAGTATCGACCCCTGGGTCACCCCATTTGGATATCAATTTTAAACTGTTATGCACTATGCACATTTGAGTGTAAACTATCCATGGTAAAATACACTATTATTTCCAAATGATTTGGACATACATGTGTGTAAGTTTCAGTTCAGTTCAAACCTGATAGTGGCATGTGGGAAAGACTTGGCAAAAGGGAAGAAAGAGCTAGGAAATGGTCAGATAAAAGAAACAGAAGCCCACACCTGCATAATAGGCAGAGGAACAAATTCAGAAAAGATCCTTTCTAACTTAACAGGATGCAAGATTCTGTTAAGATAGCTTTGCAAAAAAAGTGGAATTAACTCATCTTGTCATGCTTCTTGTCTGGCTTACTTGGAAAAGATGACAAAACTGGTTTAGGTTGTAAGTTAAGTTGAATTCTGGAGACTGCTCTTTCCTCAACTGCATGCCCTCCAAGTTTATTAACAGCTGAGGTAATTGAGGTTCCCCAAACATTTTGAGTGTATTAGGTAAGGAAAGCATTGAAAAGAATATGGTCCATATAGTCTTATTGATGTTTCAGAACTACCTTTCCCAGCATTCCTCACTGTTCTCTGTGCTGCTGGATCTTCTGGGATCTCATGGTTCAGTACCTGGAGGACCTTAAATTATGCATTTTTATGTTGGGTTGTTACTTTGCTTCCCCCCCACCTTTTCCTGATGACTCATCTCTCAGCTCAAAACAGCTCGAAGCATTCAGTTGCTTCAGTCAGACATCACCTCTGAATCAGATGAATTTGACACTATAAGACAGAGAAGGTTTTATCATTTGAAAATGGAAGCATATTGGCCTCACCATTGGATCCCCCTGAACGGGGGATATATATCACCCTTATCCTGGCCACAAAATCCAGACAGTTTTCCCTCAGAAAGCACATTGCTTTTACAGCTCTCTCCGCCTGGCTCCAGAGCCATCAGAGCACAGAGCATTGGAGACAATCCCTCTTGAAGCCTTTTTAGACAGGAAGGAACTACAGGAAACTTTAGCAGTTTTTTTTCAGCAAGGAGCAGACAAGCTGTGGCTCCTTGAGTAATCAGCTGAAACTCTCACCAGAGGGAGAAAGCTTTGGATAACTTCTAAGCCTCTTACTCTGGTGTAAACTTCTTGTATTGACAGCAAAGCCAGCAGGCCAGTTAGGGTGCTGGTTTTGAGCTTTGTTTTCTCCAAGTTATTCATATTTTCTGTTCTGCTTTTCCAGAATAAATATATTGCTTATTTCATTTAGATCCCTTAACACCATCTTTATTGTTTTTAATAAAGGCGCCCCTATCCTGTGCACATATTAGGCCATGAGATCACCTAAACAGGGTCCCTGTTCTGGTAGCAATTTTTATTCTTTAGATTTTTATCCTGCCTTTTTTCCATATACAATTCAAGGCAGCAAACCTAATATTGTTCCTCCTCCCAATTTCCCTACAACAACACTATGAGGTACATTGAGCTGGGGGGGAAAAAACACCCCTGAATGTCACCAAGTCATCCAGCTGACTTTCATGCCTAACCCAGGGCTAGAATTCAGTCTAGTTTTGAGCCTTCACCACTAGTCCAATGTGCTTTACAGATACTCCTTGACATACAACCATTCATTTAACAACTGCTTGAAGTTACAACGGCACTGAAAAAAAAGACTTATGACCAATCCTCACATGTACGACCTTCACAGCATTCCCCATGGCCACATGATCAAAATTTGGCCAGCTGGCAACCAGCATGTGTTACAGTGTCCTATGGTCATGTGGCCGCCATTTGCAATCTTCCCAGACAGCTTCCCACAAGCAAGTCAATAGGAGAAGCCAGATCTGCTTCCTGACCGAACGATTCACTTCACTGCAGTGATTCACTTAACAAAGATTGAAAAATCGAGGGTGACTTACTTAGCAACCAATTCATGTGATCAAAGGAGGGCAATGACATAACTTTGAAATTGGGTCCTAAGTAGCTTTGAGTGGGGTCCATCATAACTATAAACAGTTGCTAAGTGACTGGTTGTAAGTCAAGGACTACCTGTATTCTACTCTATTTTCATATATTCTCTAGGAAGATGAATATGGCTGTGTCAAAGTCAATCTGGCAATCGAAATTATGTTTGGAGGAGATGCATTTATTTTTATCTCCTTTAATGAGTTCCCTGTATACAGTGCAATCCTTGTTGGATAATAGTGGTTCAGGTATTAGCCTAGAAACCAGGAGAGTGTGAGTTCTAGTCCCATCTTAGGCATGGAAACTGGTACAGTGACCACCTCACAGGGTTGTTGCTGTGTGAAAAATAGGAGGAAGGATTATTAGATATTTCTATGGAAATTCTAAGCCATCAGGTTATGGTTGCTTTTCAAAAGGCAACTGGATTTTCTTGAAGATGTTTTGCTTCTCATTTAAGAAGCTTATTCAGTTCTTCAGAAAAACTGAAATGTCTTCAAGGAAAAATCAGAAAGTCCAGTTGCCTTTTGAAAAAGCACCTTTGGGGCAAGTATTAGATATGTTTGCTGCCTTAAGTTGCATGTGAAAAAAACATTTCATATATATTTCTTCTACAAAAAGAGCATCGTCCAAAAGGCGACAGGGAAATAGGGACGGGAAAAATGGAAAGTCAAACTAGGTTGCTCAGGATTCCATGCAGGACAGTATTTCTGTAAGTACGGTAGTTTTATTTGTTCTATGAATTCCTGTTTGGTCATCAGAAAACATTTCTTTGCTGCTGTCTTATAACCATAGGTGGGTCCTTGCCATGGATGTCAGCAGTACGTGACATGTTTTTTTCCACAGAGCTTCACCAATCATTTTACCCACATTGCTCAAGACTATAACTTTAATTACAGCAGTTGACACTTCTTTGAGATACTGGCTAAATAATTGCTGAGTTCATGGGATTTCAAAGGACAACGGGTGGGTGGTGAAGGGGGAGAGGAGACTTGTGGGCTCCTTGCCTATTTCTTTTCTTTTTCTTTCTCTTTTTGAAAAGTGATGATGGAAGGGCATAGTCAGTGCAACTTGGAGAAATACATTGTACGAAGAAAACGGGAGCAGATGTTTTTCATCCGACCGACCGCTGTTTTCTGAAGCATAGAGTGAAATGAAACTGTCTGTTGCACAGAACACTGGGGAAAGGTTAAGGGCAGAACGTCTCCAACAGAAAGTGGATAGGTTACTATGTGCAACACTTCAGCAGGGAGCAAAAACAAAAAGGCAGGAGAAAGGAAATGGAAATGGGAAAGAAAGGAAAGGGGAAAGAACAAGAGAGAGGAGAGGAGGGGAAAGGAGGGCAAGGGTGGGCAGGGCAGAAGAGAGGAGGGGAGGGAAAAGAAGGGGAGGAGAGGGCAGGGGAGGAGAATAGGGAGGGGAGGAGAAAGAAGAGGAGGGCAGGGGAAGGGAGAAGAGGAGAGGAGGAGAGGGGAGAGGAGGGAGGAGAGGAGGGGAGGAAAAAGGAGGGGTGGACAGGGGAAGAGAGAAGAGTGGAGAGGAGAGGGAGAGGAAAGGAGAGGAGGGAGAAGAGGGAAGAGGGGAAGGGAAAGGAAGGGAGAAGAGGGGAGGGGAGAAGAAGAGAAAAGGGAGGGAAAAGAAGGGGAGGAGAGAGCAGAGGAGGAGAGCAGGGAGAGGAGGGGAGGAGAAAGGAGCAGGCAGGGGAAGGGAGAAGAAGAGAGGAGGGGAGGGAAGGAAAAAGGAGGGGAGAACAGGGGAAGAGTTAAGAGTGGGGAGAAGGAGAGGGGAAAGGAGGGAGGAGAGAGGAGGAAGAGGTGGGGAGAGGAGGAGAGGAGTGGAGGGAGAGGAGGGGAAGGGAAAGGAAGGGAGAAGAGAGGAGGGGAGAAGAGAAGAGGGAGGGAAAAGAAGGGGAGGAAAGAGCAGAGGAGGAGAGGAGGGAGACGAGGGGAAGGGAAAGGGGGAGAGAGCAGGGGAGGGGAGAAGAAAAGAGGAGAGGGAAGAGGAGGGAGGAGAGGAAGGAAAAAGGAGGGGAGGACAGGGGAAGAGAGAAGAGTGGAGAGGAGGAGAGTGGAAAGGAGAAAGGGGGAAAGATGGGGAGAGGAAGAGAGGAGAGGAGTGGCGGGCATAGAGGGGAGGGAGAGAGGAGAGGAGGAAGGCATAGATTGCAATCATGTTTGCATCTTCGTGTGGGCATGAATGCTAACAGAAGGATAGGAGATAGGTTTTAAAACTGGACAAAAATGGGCAATGGCTCTGGGTACATCAGCCACTAACATGAAGTCCCAAGAAAGAGAGATTTAAAGGGAATTGGGCTGGACAAAGGTTTCCTCCCCTTCCTCAATTGTTTCTCTCCCATTCCACTTTAGATTGTAAGCACAAGATACTTCTCTGCAAAAGCCATGAAGACTGATGGCTGCTTGCCCCATTGCCCTCCATCTTTCTGCAAATATTAAATGCTATTTTAAATTTTTAAACAGCATTTTTTTAAAAGGCACTATCTGGGAAACAATAAGAACTTCTGGCATTTTAGTTCCAATTGGCCACAACACGAGTAGGTCCTAGCATTGATTCTTACATATTTACCCCCTTCCAATGCTTGGTTGTTGGTTGTTTATGCATTGCTCTTTTCTACAGTAGGTGGCACCCCTTAGCTAATCTTGAAAGTTAAGCAGGACCTGATATTCATAAAACACAGATAGGGTACTTCAAGGGAATATCAGAAGTGAAGGCTAGACTGGGGAGTCCAAATCATCTTTTGGAAGAAGGAAGGGAACTGTTTTTAAATTATTGCTATTAGAACTTCATAGTTGTTTTTGTCCCTTAAGTCATCAGGATTCCAGGAGAACTGTACGTGGAAATGGAACAGAACAGAATAGAACAACAAAGTTGGAAGGGACCTTGGAGGTCTTCTAGTCCAACCCCCTGCTCAGGCAGGAAACCCTATACCATTTCAGACACATGGTTGTCCAATCTCTTCTTAAAAACTCCCAGTGTTGGAGCATTCACAACTTCTAGAGGTTAGTTGTTCCACTGTCAGGAAATTTCTTCTTAGTTATAGGTTGCTTCTCTCCTTGATTAGCTTAAATATACCTTTCCTTCAAGGAACATAAGTAAAGCTTGTCTTCCCTCTTTTCTGCTGAGGTTGATTAGGTTGATAATTAGCAATTGACTAAATTTCACCCACTGAGAATAATAATTTGATGTGAATTTCAACCTCCATCTCCTGGGAGTGTCTAGTCCCCTAATCAATATCCCATGCAACCTCTTGTTGTCTTGAAGCTACGTGTCATATTCAGATCTGGGAATAAGAAACCAGTTTCAGCCTTGTATCTAATAAGTTACCTGCTAAATAGTGGAAATTCTGGCCTGGGAGAGCTTGTGACACACTGGGCAAAATTCCCATGACTGCTTGTTTTGCATGTTCAGCAGTTAGTGGCAATGGATTTTAGAACAGACCTTAGTTATGATGACAGAAATCGGATGTATGCCAGAAGGGTGGCCTTTTAATGCCCCATAGATTAATACCATCTTTTCTCAATGGCTCTGGATGATTGGAATTGATTTTTTTTAAAATCCTCTCAGTATTGTCTGGACTGAGATGTAGGAAGAAGAAAGAGAGAAATTGATCCTCAAACATCTGAGTGCAACGTAGCCCATCAGAAGGAGAGTTGAGATCATACAGAATGCCTGGGATGTAGGAAAAAATGCCTCAGTTTCAAAAGAACAACAATCCTCTTAAGAGTAGCATATAGGGAGTATTGTAGCCCCTTCATGTTAGGTTCTTTTGTGTTTCCTGCAAGATAGCCCAGACCTCAAATAAAAGTCAACCTCTTCCTATATAGAAAACCCTACCATATCATGGTCTGTGGATGTCCTCACAACTGTTCAGCAGTTCGGGAACAATCTCCCCAACTCACCCCAGTATGTAAACCCTCTTTCCATTTAAGGTGGATACTTTCACCATTTGCTCTCCCAAAAGGTTCTAATGTTTTTGGAGTAGAAAAGGTTACCTTTTAGGCACTGTAACTTTAAATAACCTAGTTCAGAATAAGCCTAGATGGATGGATGGATGGATGGATAGATAGATATTTATGTGGCAGCTCCAGGGAACATAGCACTTCAGGCCATAGTCACAAATTTATTCCCCATCCAGTAATCACTTGTTTTTCTCTGGTGGCATCCACAAGTGGAAAAGCTGGGGGTGTTGTTTATTTCTTTTGCAATTCCCTGTGAGCAAAATTGTATTGTGCTTCTCTGAATCTCAACTCTCCCCAATCATAAAAAACAAAATCATAGAAAACAAAATCATAGAAAACAAAATGTTCCCCCACCTCTAATCCAATCCAAAAACAGCCTGGGAGATGCCCCAAAATTCCACCTTAAGAGGTAGTGATGTCATCACAGGGTCTGCAGTACCAGAAGGCGCAGCCCTGCATCCGGAGACCAGGGGTGGAGGGGGGGTAGGAAGCAGAAACACACAAGGTGTGTGGGGGGAAGAGGCAGACAGAGTGACTCTATTCAGCAACATCCTGCGTCTCCTTCTCCCCCCCTCCACCTCACCATCAATTATCGACTCCATCCTTCTGCGCTGCTACAGAGATAGCTCAGTCCCCAGAAGGTGGTTGTGGGGAAGCATTCCATAACCTCTCTCCTGCTCCCTGATTTTTTTTTATTTTATTTTTGGCGGAGAGGCAAGGGTAATTCCCTCCATCACGGGCTTTCCTTCTGTCTTTGTCTCCCTCTCTCAAAAATAACACTAAGCCAAAAGGGTTGGTTTAGCAGGTAAGGATGGGCCTTTAGTGGCTCTATTGGTGTGTGTTGGTGTGTTTGTTTTCTCTGTTGGGTGGCAGAGGGAGGGGGTGACTATAGTCAAAAAGCTGGTTGGGGGGAGCAAAATATGTGCAGGTTGTTTTCCCCCTGAAAAAGGAGCTCATAGAGAGCATATGGGGCCAGAGACGAGGGTGGGGGAGGAGTGACAGTTTCAGCACCTGTGACTGGACAGCAGCGTGTTAAAAATAGACAGAAGACAAGGATGGCTTGTGCTCTATTGGTACTTACTGTTCTACCATCTTCTGGAGGATACAGGTCTGGTTTTCAGTTTGGTGACTGTGTGTGTGAGAGAGGGGGGGAGAGAGAGAGGGAGAGTGATCTTGATTTGTCTAATCTATGCATTGCAGTGTGAATGCATGGGCCATGGCTTCAAGAATAGCTCAATCACCCCCAACTTCAGGCCCTCCAGACATGCTGGACTACAAGTCCCATCAGCTTAGGAGAACCTTTGCTGTCTAGAAAGTATGGAGCATGGAAGTCATAGTCATAGTCCATTACATCTTGAGGACGGATGGAAGGAACGAAGGAAGGAACGAAGGAAGGAAGGAAAAAGGAAGAAAGGTTTAATATGATTGAATGGTCAGCGTGTATGAAAGTGTGTCTCTGGGATTATGACTCCAAAGGGAAACAAGGTATGTTTAATTGGAATTGGCACATGAGGGAAATTACCATGCCAAAATATGGTCAGTAATTGGGAAATGTTTGCATGCATAGATGCACATGAAAAATAGGCAACAATTTGGTTGTGTCATTGTAATCTTGTATGATGATTGCGTTGGTGATGTCCTCAGATTTTGTTTTGTGTGCTATCCATTGCTCTGCTGTTGTGGTAGGACAGAAATGTGGGGAGAGAAAAGAAAGAGAGGAGGAGAGTTAGAGTGAGATTATTTCTGTAAGAAAAAGCCAATCACATTGACATACTTCCTCGCAGGAAAGCACAAAAAGAAAGCTGTAAGAACCAGATGGTCCCACAAATATTAGGGCATGGAAGCCTTTAAAAATAACAGATTGGCTCCTGCCCTTGAAAACAGCCATGTACCATTGCTAGCTACATGTGCTGTATTAATATTAATATTAGTATTATTTCCATTTATAACCTATCTTTCTGCTTGGGAACACTCATTCCAAATTCACATGAGGTTATTGCTAACTTCCTTATATTTTGCCTTCATATGTAATTGTGAAAAATTAAATTGCATCCAAAACCAGAAAATTTTACTTTTGAATAGACATATAGAAAAGTAGTTCAGGATATTAGTAATGTGTTAATTAACTATATTTTTAAATAAATGTTCAGTCACAGAATTTCCTAATAAAGCTTAGGATGAAGGCAAATTATAAGAATTTGCTATTGAGTAAATTGGCAAAACAATCCTATCTTAATTTACTCAGAAGGAATCCCAGCTAGATTCCTCAGGAATTGCTGTCTACATCAGGCTGAACAGGTTGCAGATCTGAATAATAAAATTCTGAGGATGTTTCTGTGTGGAGGGGTTTAGAAGATGGCTCCTCCCATCCCCACGTCCTTCAAGCCAGCTTTATCCCAGTGGAATACTTCCAACCTCTTGCAAAAGGTTGGACCACAGCAGTTGGAAATGATGAGCATAATCAGAAGGGTAATTAATCAAAATGCTTCACCTTTTGCCTTTCCTCTTTCTCAGTTATCCTTCCTAAAACATTTATATATTTTGATTTTGGAAATATATTAGGGAGAAGATTCTAGTTTTCACTGTATTTGGAATGGCAAATATATTTCAAACATACACATTATACACACTATAAAAATGCAAACTTTGAAATGGAAAGTGCAGGACTTTGGATTTTAAAAACTGGAATCCAACATCTGAAACTCACTCTTGGTGAGAACATTTCATTAGGAATTAATTGTGCCAATTATCCTAAGCGACAGACTCAAAATTGGGATAGCCATTTACTTTTCTGCATGTTGTTTTGATAGATCTGTTCCCATAATCTGTGCATTTTCATTCCTTGCACAACCTTACATGCCATGTTGATTTAGAAACACTTGAGACTTAATGCACACACACGAACTTACATTCCCTTTATAAATACTTCATAAACTCAGGTACATATGAGCATGCAGTTGAGTGTACATGGACAATTACATGAGTAAAGGAACAGCAATTAGTGAAACTCCAGCCTTTTTTGCCCCCCTTTGGTATTCACACAACCAATATTCCCCATCTGGCTATTGAACAAAAACAATCTCAGTACAAATGTTATTGATAATATACATGCACCCATTTAATTGCATTGTCATGCTTTTCCTTATTGTCACTGGTCAGACTGGGTCTCCTCTAGGTATAGATCACCTGATGAGAGAGAAACTTGATGCTTAGCAGCTGAACGTGTGAACTGTTCATGGGGTGACATTGCATTTCAAATATACAAGAATTTCATCTGTGGTGTTTATATATATAAGCCATATATATATATGGCTTATTCACACTTTGAGGTTATAGCCTTACTAGTGCTGAGACATCAAGCAATATATAAGCATACATTAAAAAAAACATTCCTAAAGGTTGTATAGCCCTTTGGATGAAAGCCTTTGTTAGAAACCCTTCCCTACTTCTCAAAATTACAGAGCTGCAGCCTTATGAACTGATATGGAGCAACTCCATTAAACACAGTAGAATTTACTTCTGAACAAATAAATGCAGGATCATGTCCGAGATACATTTTACAAACATCTTATTGCTGAGGTCTTATAGATGCAGGTTTAATATGGTCAGGTTAAACACCCATTGGTTAAAATTCTTCATTTCCTCCCAACTGATCTTCAAAGACCCCAAAATCCGAACACTGGTCTTCAGGTGAATATGAACCCAAATTCTAGGCATTCTCCCTTCTAGGTAATGAACAGATCCAGATGTGCCCAGCTTTGCATTATGTGCCTTTAGATCAATACTTCTCAAGTTGCATTATGGGGTTTGCATTATGTACCTTTTAGACCAAATGTTTCTCAACCTGGATAACTTTAAGATGTGAGGACTTCAACTCCCAGAATTCCCCAGCCAGCATGCTGAAGTTAAGAAGTGCTGCTAGAGAATGATATAAAATAAAAGGAAAGGTATATAAACCAGTGGGGGAGGGAGGGAGAGGCACACAAGCCAATCCAGGCCAAGAGAAATTGTCTAAGAATGGAGCTTGCACTCATACATACATTCATACAAACTTTCCAATGTCCCTTCTCCCTTTTCACCCCACCTTCTTATCCTGACTTTAATCCAGTAAGTATAATGAAGTCCTCATTCCTAGCCATGCCAACACTTTTCTGATCCTGAGGGACATTACACACACACACACACACACACAAACCCCACAAAAACATACAGGAAGGAAAGTAGGGAGAAAGTGTTTCTCCCAGCCTGGCAGTTCTGGGATGTGTTAGAATGCAAGGATGGCTGCACTGACAAAAGACTAGGACACTGCAGGGCTGTGATTTGAGGGTTGTTGAGGTACATGTAGAAGGGAACCTTTGAAAAAATAGTCAAAACCAATATATAGAGGAAGGAAAGGAGAGAAGAGCTAAAGATGAGAGATTGAGGATCTCTGAGGCAGCGGGATTTGAAATAGAAGCAGAGGTCATGAGAGAGGTCAAAGGAAGAGGTCAAGGGCAAGGATATATGGGCCCTGGATAGAATGAGGATCCAAGATTAAGTGGGAGGCAGTTTGACCCATTGTGAGGAACAATAAGAGCCAATAAGAGAAGAGATCTGTAAGACCTCTGTAGGGAGACTACAGGTGGAAAAAGCTATCAAGACAAAAGAACAATTGTAGAAAGGCCACTGAAGGAGGACTGAAAGGACTATAACATGAAGCTAGTGGCTGGATTCACACAACCCACAACTTGGTTACTGAATTAATCCACTTTCTGGATTTGCACTATTCACCAGATCAGAAATTCATGAAGCAAGCTGAGTTTTCATGACATATTAAAAATCCCAGCCAAGATTTATTGAATTAGGCTTAGCACACAGTGCAGCTTTTAACTGCTTAGGCATGTTGGGTGTACCCAGCTAGTGAGGATTATCTGGAAAACTCTATACTAGGGACTTCAAGGGATATCTGGTCAGGCATAGGAGAAACAAGGCTGCGGGGGGAATAGGGTGGGTGGGACGCTGGGTCAGAAAGGGACCAAGAACTTGGGCAGAAATAGAGTAGCAACTCTGGATAGCTGCCTGGAAGCAAAACTAGAGCGTTTGCTTAAGGCAGCGCCAAGGGCCGCTCAATCAGCAAATAGGCAGTGTGAGCCAGGGCAGTGTTATTCCAGAGCCAACCAGAGAGCAATGCAGGGAAAGGGCATAGAAAAAAAATTGGCAACTCTTAGGAGGGGGAGAATAACTGAAGAAGAAGCAGAAAAGGAACCCTGAAAAGTGGCTCAACAAGGGGAAGATGCTGGGGGAAGTGGGGGGGGGAGGAAAATGGAGGGAGGGAGGGAAGCTGAGAGATGAATGGGGAAATGGACAAAGGCAGCGGAAGGGCAGTGCAGGCTAAGCAGCACCTTCTAAAAAGGGGAAGAGATGGAAAAAGGAAAAGAGGGAGAGGCCCCCCCAAAAGGGGAAGCCTAAGAAAGAAAGAAGGACTGAGAGGGAGAAAAAAATGGAAATAAAGGAGAGGAGTAGAAAGTTTGATGCCTGGAGGGCTGAGTGAAGCAGAGAATGGAAGGAAAGGTGGGGAGAAGGGAAGATTTGCTCAGGCAAGGGGTCCCTTTTTCCTTGGGCTGCTCCTCCACCTACCTGCCTGTTAGGAGGAAGGAAGGCCCCAGCAGCTCCTCTCTTCCCTCTAGGAAAGCATACCCTGAAGTGATTCCCACCACCCAGAATGTAGGAATGCTGGACAGAGCTAAGAAGGAATGAAAGTAGAAGAACAGAGAAGAAGCTGGAGGCAGGGAAAGTGGTGTGTGGAAAAATGAGGAAACCAGGCAAGGGGGCTGGGAAATGTAGGATAGGAACCATGGGCAGGAAAAAGAGGCAAAGAGGAAACCAGGAGCAGCTTCAGAGGAAAAGGAGAAAATCTTTAGAAGATTGAGAGGGGGGGGGAGTAAGGAAGAAAATAAATGAGTGAATGACAATATGGATGGAAGGAAGGAAGGGAGGGAGGAAGGAAGGAAGGAAGGAGTGAGAGAGGGAAGGAAGGAAGAAAAAGATTGAATGGAAAAAAAGAAAACAGGGAGGGAAGAAATGAATAAAAAGACCAGATGGAAAAGAAGAAAGGAAGAAGGGAAGAAATTAGTGAAAAGACTTAATGGAAAGAAGGAAGGAGGGAAGAAAGATAGGTAAAGGAAGAGACTGCAGGAAAGCGGCAAAAGTGAGAGAGACGAAAGAAGAAGAGGCCTCGGACGGCTGAGGGGGACCTGCAGAGCTGCGCCAGAAATGGAGCGGCATGCTGGCAGGATAGCGCGCAAGGAGGCTGCGAGGGTCCCCACCGAGGTCACCACAGCTTTCGGCAGAGGGGATCCCGAGTGGGATAGGGACGGGGGAGGGGAGGGGGGAGAGCGCGAATTGAGGAAGGGAGCACAGCAGAGCAGAGGGGGCCAGACTGGCCGCCCAAAAAAAGACGGGTCGGAGGTGGCCGAGGGCGAAGGGTGCAGGTGGCGCGCTCGGAGTGGGTGGATGGAGGGGACAGTAGAGGCGACAGGCGAGATGAAGGGGGAGAAATCCTGAGCCGCGGATGATGGGTGGGGGAGTTAGGGTGGCGGAGCAGCGTCCGCACTCACCTTCCCTGTCCCTTCCTTTCTCTCTTTTGCAGAGCCGGGCGCTGAGCCGCGGACTCCCTCCTCTCGCTTGCCCGCCCGCCCCGTCTAGAAAGAGCGGGAGCGGGAGCGGGAGGAGGAGGAGGAGGAGGAGGGGCCGCGATGACGCCTCGTCCCCTGATTTGACACCTGCCCAGCCTCGGGGGCGGCTCCCCCGCCGCCGGCCCGGCCCGGCCCGCGCCCCCGATGCTGAGCTCAGTGTGCGTCTCCTCTTTCCGCGGGCGCAAGTCTGGGAACAAGCCGCCGTCCAAGTCATGTTTGAAAGGGGAGATGGGCCGGAACGAAGACAACGACAAGATCGTCATCAACGTGGGCGGCATCCGGCATGAGACTTACCGCAGCACCCTCAAGACTCTGCCGGGCACGCGGTTGTCCTGGCTCACCGAGCCGGACGCCTGCAGCAACTTCGACTACGACCCCAAAGTCGACGAGTTCTTCTTCGACCGGCACCCGCAAGTTTTCGCCTACGTGCTCAACTACTACCGCACCGGGAAGCTCCACTGCCCCGCCGACGTCTGCGGACCGCTCTTCGAGGAAGAGCTGGCTTTCTGGGGCATCGACGAGACCGACGTGGAAGCCTGCTGCTGGATGAACTACCGGCAGCACCGCGACGCCGAGGAAGCCCTGGACAGCTTCGAGGCCCCGGAGAGCCAGGAAGATGAAGAGAGCGGAGACCTCAAGCGCCTCTGCCTGCAGGAGGACGGGCGCAAGCTGGGTTGGTGGTCCAGCTGGCAGCCTAAGGTCTGGGCGCTCTTCGAAGACCCCTACTCTTCCAAGATGGCCCGGGTGAGTCCGAAGGAGACGGGCGGGGTGGGGGTTTACCGTCCCCTCCAAGCGGGTCTTCTTAGAGGTCCTCTCCTCCCCACTGCCCCATCTAACAAGACTGCTTTAGAGGGTGGGATGGGGTGGGGGTTGGGGGTTGGAAGTATAACTGAATTCTAGCAATCTGAAGAATGTCCTGCTAGGAAAATGTTCTCCTTCACATGCCTGGTCTTTCCCATCTGTGTTTCCTAAGATTTCTAATCCCCTCCCCCCTTTTCATTCTTTAGTATCATTTAAGGGGAAATAGACATAGACGGTCTTGGGGCTGTTGCAATGAGCCTGATTCTGCCAATTTGTTGGCAAAGTAAATGAGCACCCCCGTAGGATTCTGCACTCATAAATGTAGACCTCAAAAGAGATAACCGGGTGCAAGAGAGGCTTGGAGGAGGAGACAGATGTGTTGGGTTATCTTTGGTGTAGCACATTCTAGAAGAAGATGTAGCACATTCTATAGGACTAGTGTCACAAAGAGGGACATGGGATTAATGGCAAGCTTGAGTTGTGTAATGGGTAAATGGGTAGAAATCCTAGTACTTCCTCCAAATAGAGTCTTAATTTGAATATAGTCCTAGCTCCAGGTAGCCCAAAAATGTCCATAGAGCAATAATAGTTCTGTAGGACAGCCTTCCCCAATCTGGTATTCTCTGGATGTGTTAAGACTTTAAGACCGCAGGTGCCAGAATTGCACTGATGTGTTGACACCACAAAATCAACCCCAGAGGAATTCTTAGGTTGCAATCCTAACAGTGTTAGAGGATATCAAACTCGGGGAGGGTGCTGTAGAAGTTTCATGTAGGCAAGCACCAAACTCAAATCCCGTGCTCGTAATTTGGCACTGCCATGTAAAGTATACACTCTGCAACTAGCTCAGGTTCCGAAGTGAGCTGGAGAAATGGCCCATGAAAAAGGCAACAACTGTTGTTTGATTTTGTAATTGAATCTCGATTCCCTCCACAAGCGGGCCTCTCTGCTTGCAAATCCCGCCCCCTTCCCACAGCACCTTCCGCACTTGTCCTTGAATCTTGAAATTACAATCTTAGGAGAAGAAAGGGATGTGTGTGTGTGTGTTTGTGTGCGTGTCCGAAGAGGTGAGAAAAACAGAGGGGGCTATTTGGAGTAGGCATGCAGTGATTTACTAACTTCTTTCAAATGCCGATTGAGCAGTAAGCAACAGACAAAATACTCTCCTAAAGGTATAATCTATACATGCAGCATTTGATATGGATGAAAGGATGTGCCAGTTTGGAAGTGTGAGTGGCGCTGAGTTTTTTTTGGGGGGGGGGAGTTAAACCATTCTAGGGGGGGGGGAGGATGCACCAGCTGTATCTCATGCACAAATTTGGACAAATAATGTGGAAAGGACATGCCCAGAAAGTGAGCAATGGATCATGACACTCTTTTTTCAATCTGGAAGCCTTTAAAGAAATTGGGCCACAATTCCCATAACCCACGCAGCTTCATCAACATGCTGTCTGGGACAATGGGATCTGTAGTCTGAGCACATATGGAAGACATCAGGTTAGGGTAATGTGATATTGAATTGGGGAACCAAGCAGATATCTACCCCCTGCAGGGCCAACCAAGAAGAAATGGATTTGGCAGTGAAGATTACGCCAAGATCCTTCCCTCAAGGAAATAAGGTTGGAGCTTGGGGCTGGATGGTTGTGTGCCCTAGAGTGGAGAGTGAGAAGGTTATCTGAGTTTCGGAGAAAATGTGCAAAAGGCCAAGGGTGGGAAAGGGAGAAGTGTGTGTGTGTGAGTGAGTGTGAGTGTGAAGCACAGAGATAATGTGAGGATTAATGTGAGGCAGCAGAAATAGGTTGCCAAATATATGGTGGGGAAGGAAGACTCTAAGTTGAACGCCACAGTACATAAATGTGTGAATGAAAGTAGTAATGTGTAGCGGCAGGAGGGCCCTAATACGCATGCTCCAGAGTTATGACTAGCTTCTCAGTGTTAAGAGAGAATGTCTTCGTTCCCGGCAGGAGGTGCTGCTAGCTCGTTACAAACTCTTTCCTTCTTGTTCCCCACACTGAGGTTTCCTGTCCTCATTCGTGTTCTCTCTACCTCTTTCCCTCCCTTGCTGTCCTATATACCTTCCCTTCTTAAAATCCTTCTGTCCCACACAAAAGTTTGGGCCCCTTGCTCTCATATACCCATTGCCCCAAGGCCAATCTCTCAGGTTTTTAAGTCTCTCTACACATGCAAATCCTTTACACAATGGAGGGGGGGGAGAAACTCTAGTGTTCCTCAGCATTGCAGTTCTGGATTCACCGCTCCCCCCAAACTGAAACAATGTCCCTCAAAGTGACCCCCCTTTCCATTTCCAAACACTGCAGTTCAGAATTCCTTGCTCTGCTTGCCTGGCTGGCTGGCTTCCTTGCTTCCCCTCTCTATGCAGTGAACACCCCCCCTCCCTCTTCAAACAGTTTTGCACAGGAACTCAAGTTGCTGCTGCTGACAAGGACCCTCACCTCCCCGGTCCCTCTTTTTCGTATATTAAAGCTTTGCTGTCTTCTGAACTGCAGAGACAGCAGGTTGAGCAGGGGGGGGGGGGCACCGCAGTGCAGTGTGGAAACCCCAGAGTTTGCAGTGCAAGGCAGGCATTTGGCAGCCTGTGGCAGCTTCCCTCCCTCTCCCCCCACCTCCTTCTCTCCCAGGCAGTGGGTCTCAAAGCTGCAAACTCTGTCAGATATCCCCCCCTCCCTCCTCCTTCCCCCACACAGTTGGGAGCACAGCCAGGAAAAGTTGCAGTGGGAAGGAAGATGAAGAGAGAAAGCAGGAATTTTAGTACCAGGGAGGGGGCCACGGATGTGGATGGTAGGAGCCGAGATTATGAGCTGGTGCTGCATTGGGCGGGCATCAAGTCAGGAGTTTCCATAAATGGAGGAGAACAATTTGGGGACTAGAAATCACCCTCCTTTGTACAATACTGGTTCCCCCCCCCTTGTTTGCATTTAAACAAGATTTGATTTACAGTTTTAGTAGCCTCCCCCGCCCCAACTCACCCAACCAAGAAAAATAATGGGAATAAGATATTAATACTTACTGAAGACTGTGGAAGGAGACTTCATTGTCTAGCCTACTGTTTCTGAAATATATCAGCATGAAAAACCTACAGAAAAAGGCTGCAGAGATTACTTAAGTGGCCCAATTTTAGCATTTCTTCTGTCTTTCTCCTACCCACCACCTGCATCAACTTTCCGACATGGTAAAAAGAAAAGGAACAGAGGTGGGCTAGAAAGAACAGGTAGACAACTAGCTAGAAGAACAGAACAGAGGTTAGGTGCATAGAACAAACTCTTCTGCAAAAGATCTCTCCAAAACCACATTTGCTGAGTTTCCATCTAAGAACCATGATGGATGTATTTACGGCAAAGGCAGGATGGAACTTCAAAACTGCATATTTGATAACGCTTATCGGATAGCTGCATCTAACAGCTGGAATATTGAAAAGTTGAGTGTGTACATGGAGAAAACTCCTAGGCAGCTCATGAAGACAGCATATCTATAGATGGATCCTTCATCCCCTCCAATTATCAAGTTTTTCATCTGTTTATGTAGTTTTTTTTACCTTTGTTTTACTTTGTTTCTTTGTGTCTTTCTTTGTTTCCTTCCTTCCTTTTTCTTTTCTTTCTTTCCTTCCTTCCTTCCTTCCTTCCTTCCTTCCTTCCTTCCTTCCTTCCTTTCTTCCTTCCTTCCAGACACTGTTCAATTCTCAAACTTTTAAAATTCCTTTAAAGAATAAAGACAAATTGTTATTTATATCACGTGCATCCCAGAATTACTTCAGTAAATATATACTTCCAATAATGTGGATAAGGGAATAGATTATAGAGCATATTATGCCAGTTGAATTAATTCACCGGCTGTGTATTGCAAATATAAGCATGTTACTGGAAAATAAATCCCATCATACGCAGTAGGATTTTCTTCTCAGTAGAAAGTGGTTAGGGTTATCGTCAAAGTTTTCTTCTCCAGAATATAAATGTTTCCTTTCATACAATAAAGGCATATACTGTACATAGAAAAAAAAAAATTCCACGGCTTCAGAGACTGCATTTCCTCCACACTGTAGATGGACAACTCAGTATAGCATTGCATGGACCTCTCAAGTTATCTTTCCTTGCAGGTTCAACTTTAGTTTACCTCCCTTTTGAGGTGAAGAATGTATAGAAAATATAGCATAAGCTTTTTCATACTGTTTAAAATAAACAGGAAATGTCAGGTGCAATCCAAATAATAATAATAAAACAACTGTGGCAAAAGAAAATGAAGATACCACTAACAGTAATAAGCACCTTGGGTGCAATTTCAAAACATCTGGAGCACCACTTGAATACCATCGAAATTGACAAAATCATCATCAGCTGATTACATCCTATGACAATACCTTTAATATTATTAAACAACAACATCTGCCTGTCCCAGATTCTTGGGAAAGACTGAATAGGTGGGCAAAAATGCCAAATGCGGTCTAAACATCTGGCTACTATGCTACCAATCATCATAATATTAATACATTAAATTTGTATCCCACCCGATCTCAATTATTTATGGGATTGTATATACTCTTACTTCTATAGTGATTTTGTACCCTTCCCGTTATTCATTAACTATAGCTGTTGTGTCCTCAAAAATTAATAACTGCGTTTACACTGCAGAACCATATTCTTAGTTATGGATGATTGATAATTTGAGAATCCAGTTTACCATCAAAATGTGCATAAGGTCATCTGTATCATTTCAGCAACAAAAACTTTTTAGGGTGTTCTGAAGACATTAAAGAAAGAGGGATGGTTCGTTGATGGTGGTAAAAAAACCAGAAACTGGTCATGTGCGAATAGAATGACAGTAAGAAAACAGTGAAAGAGGAAAACACAAATTAAATAGCCTTAAGATCCCCTTTAATATCTTCCCTTAACTCAATTTATCATGATCATCTTTAAGAGATTCTTCAGGATACGGTATGTGCCATTTTTAAAAACTTTATTAGAAACATATGCAAGAGGAAAAGAAAAGGGGGACAGAAATGGAGGATGAAAAATCAGAAAAAAATCTCAGAACAAATCTGTTTCCTGTTAAATGGGGGACTTGCTAAAAAAAGAAGAAGAAAAAGAAGAAGGTCATCCAATATGCCAGGAAATTTGCATGATGGAAAATAAATGCAGACAGTTATCTTTTCCTAATATTACAACTGTTGAATAGTGGGGTTCTTTTTTTACAGTAGATCTGCACTTTTGACTAAAATAAGGAAGCCAGCGCTAATTTTAGCATCATAAAAAAAAATCTCAGTTATTTTTCCCTCTGCAGTACCTGGCTGACCTTGGCTGATCTCAAAGAAAATAAAGAGTCACCTAGTTATAGTATTTGGGTGGGAGACCACTAAGAAATTCCAGAGCGGCAGTTTGCACTGGAAAGTTCGAAAACAAATCAGGAAGATAGTGATAACAAGCTATATCCAAATCATTGCTAACTAGCTTGACTCAAAGCTGTCTTTCCCTTTAACATAACCCTGCAGTTAGAATTCATATCTGATATATTCCTCCCATATATTTGGTTCTGAAGTTGTACTCTGATCTAAGAGTAATTGAGTCACTCAAAATACTAACGCTAGTCCAGCAGAATAAGATCTACCGGAGTTAAAATTATATTTTAAACTAAATTTACTTCTGCTTCCCTATCTCATGTTCATTCACAATATCATACATTTTTTTTAAAATCTCAAATCTGAAAGAAAAAAGCAAATCTTTGGGGCCTTTAGGGGTGCCTCCAATCTCATGACCATGTATATCTCCCTTTTCTGTTTCTCAAATCCTGAACAACCCAACTGCGTTCTCTTTTATATTAATTTTTCTATTGTAATCACCCTTGCATGATTAAACAGAGGTGCAGAATTTGTGGTTCAACTTCTTGGGGAATGTAAAGGAGGAACGATGTGAAAGGAGATAAATAAGAGGGTTTTAAAAAGGCTTTTAATGATGCTTGTGAATAATGACTGCAGAAAGGGAATAGATTCCAAACATTGGCAAGAACCAGTTATTCTTATTTATTGCAGTGAAGAGCTCAAGAGGCATTTTGGTTCTTCCAGCACATTAGCTATACACTTCCTCACTCAGTGAACCCACAAGTCTTGACACCCAACAGCCTTTGTCTGAATTTAGCAGTCTCCATTTTACTTCCACAACTTTCTGAATTCAGTTCGTGACCACCATTCTGACCTGCAAGACTGGCGTCCTTCCCAGTCCTCACTGCAAGCTCTCCATATTTTATTGTCCTACTATTCAAAATCGTTCCAAAAAAATCTGTCAGGATTTTAACTCATCCCTCAGACCACTTTATCCCACTTTCCCCAATTTAAAAGCCAGTCATATTAATTCACTTCTCCTAGTCCTTTCTCCCCAAATTCCAATTCCACTTCACAGTATAGCGCCTAACAATGTCATTCTTTTTTTTTGTTTTGATCCATGATCCTTCTTTGCTACTTCATTAAAGACTCAAAAACAATTACCTTCCTCAAATTCAGAACCCTGCAACTCATTTCTTTCTGTTTTAAATCAACAAATATGTAGAATAGTTTAGATTTCAGTAAGATGATGTATTCTATTACAGATATTTACTTCTTGTCTTGCTTGAGAATCTCAACATATCTCATTAGGTTCTCCACTTTCCCGGAAGACTAGATGTAACCCCTCATTTCTGAAAGTTCAGAAGTCTTAATTTTGCATCATTTCTTGCATATCTTTCATCCCTAGTACAAACCGACTAGCCTTTCACAATACCCTAGATCAGGCTAAAAGCTTTCATTGTTGCATAAAACCAACTATTTACCTTAGCATATTGTAGGAACAATTGCATAATGTTAACCATCTTAAACACTCTAATATGGGTTTGGAGACCGGTATGGTATGTGATTCCAGCCATACAGATACTTGGTTGACCTTAGATGGCTTTCACATATGTTTCAAGAACTTTGTACCACTCCCCTCTTCAATTTTATTTGATTGTCTTTTGTTCCAACTTCTTGTTGAAGGACTTACTAATTAGTGTCTGATCCCTTTATTCTAAGGCTTTCCATACCAAGCAAATATTTTCCTTTCTATCTCTCCTACTGCTGAAAATAGAAAAACCCTTTTTGTAGAGCTGAAATTGGGCTACTGCGGGTTTTAATCCAGACTTCTTTATGTTGCTCTCCGTGGTACTGAACTGCAGTATTGCATCCAGCAGTAGCAGCTGATGGAAAGAATGCACGCATAGGAACAAGAACAGAAGCAGAAATGTTCTCCTACTTCCAGACCTTGCTAACTGAGGTTACTCTATCATGCTTTGCATTAAAAATAAGATAACATTGAGGGTTTCGCATAAGGTGTCATATGAGGATGATAAATGCAATATCTCACTCAGCTATTACAGAGAAGAAGAATAGAAAAGAAATAAGGCCAGTGAGGTTCTGGAAAGCAATATTTGTGTGTTTTGTGTGTGTGTGTGTGTTGTGTGCATATGTGTTTAAAGCATTGCTGAAAAATGTGTAGTAATCATGGGACATTGTAATTTCAGCATAATTACTTTTATCTGTATGAGTTTACAAATGAAATCATGGTTTAAAGAACAAAGATAGGACAATAGAGTGAAATCAAAGTGGATGATGGTGCACGTGCGCGCGCACACACACACACAAAAGGAGAATGACAAAAGAGGACTGACCTCATTCTTATCCCACTTTTCTAGCTCCTGAGTTCTTTCTTTTGTTATGGCAAAAGGACGGATGTGCAGATAGTCCTTGACTTACAACCACAACTTAGCCCAACGTTTATGTTGCTATGTGAGAAATTTGTTGTGAGCCCTGCCCCATTTTATGACTTTTCTTGCCACATTTGTTAAATGAATCACTGCAGTTGTTAAGTTCATAACACGATTGTTAAGTGAATCTGGCTTCCCCATTGATTTTACTTGTCCGCAGGTTGCAAAGGGTTACATGATCCCATGACACTACAACTGTCATAAATATGAACCAGTTTTAAAGCATCTGGATTTTGATCACGCAACCATGGGGATGCTGCAATGATCATAAGTGTGGGAAATAGTTATAGGTCCCTTTTTACAGTGCCTTTGTAACCTGGAATGGTCACTGAATGAACTGTTGTAAGTCAAGGACTACCTGTACAACAAACTTTGTGGAAAGAATGGGAAAGTCCTAGAGCATTTGGAGAGGCTATCTCTCATTCCTACCCAAATAAAAGTCACTCCGGTTCAGTAAGAAGAAAATGGTCCCTTGTTTATCTAGATCAGGATATGGGGGAAATGGCCCTTTTATGACTTGTGGACATGCATGGATGGCTCAGGAATTCTGGGAGTTGAAGTCCACAAGCCATAAAAGGGCCATCATTCCCCACATCTGATCTAGATCGAATATCCTATGTTTCCAAAGCTTGGTTTGCTACCTTTCACTTCATCTCCTTTTGCAGCATTGATCTTATCAAGCCATAATAAATTAATTAGGTGCCACAAGGCTCTGGATGTTTTTTGTTTTTTTACAGCCACAGACTATCGGGGGGGGGGGGGATAGAGGCATTGCAAATAA
This sequence comes from Thamnophis sirtalis, assembly GCF_051295495.1. Taxonomy (NCBI): domain Eukaryota; kingdom Metazoa; phylum Chordata; class Lepidosauria; order Squamata; family Natricidae; genus Thamnophis; species Thamnophis sirtalis. Next base: position 115,607,378 of record NW_028261384.1, read on the forward strand.
ATCATTGGAGAGGGATTATAGTTTAATTGCCGTCAAGATCCTTCATCTGCACTGCATTTGATGTTTACATATTTCGCTATCTTTCTCCCCCACCCCCACCCCACTCGTTTTATTCATCTATTTACTGTTTACTTTGTTTCCTATTTCCCCATTAAAATAGATCTTCTTGAAGAATGGAAAGTACAGCTTTCAGGATCAACCATTGCCTACAGTAGAGATTTAAAGTCATAACACTACTTGCTTATATTATTTCCAGTCATAAGCTATTATCCAAATTTACCTCAAAGTGGCTAGGGGGAGAGACTGTCTTTCCAAGCAATGTTACCTGCTCATCTCTGACAGGTCTGTGCTTATTTGCCTGTTTCAAGGAATCTTATAAGCCTTCCAATATGATCTATCCATCTGCATGCCCTTGTTGGTCTTTCTCTCCGCTGTAGAGAAACCATCCGCCCTAGGCTTCCCAAATCTGTCTTGTTCAGCCAAGATCAGTTCAGGTACTTATACATCCAGGCATCCAAGCTTAATGACCCAAGTAGATTCTTCTCAAGCAGTCTGCAACACCTCTCAACCCTCAGTTAATCTCCAAGTAAACAGAGAGAAAGCTAAAAGGAGTGGTAATTTAGAGTGCGTTTCTGATTCCCTATCATCATAAGAAGGCTCCTCCATCTTAAATCTGAAAGCGAAGGATGCTTGAGTTGAAAGTCTGATGATTCAGGGATAAAAACAAACTCTGAATTGAACTTGGGCTCACAGATTTCTTTGGTTAATCTGGAGGATTCTAGCAAAACGATTCCTGAAACACCTGAGGCTTGCTACCCATCTTTTAATGAAACAGGTCCCAGACTTTTCCTGAATATTTAGGAATATTTATTTCCTATTTAGTCTATTTCAAACCTTTTCCTCCAACCGACTTATATTTTAAACCCAAGGAGAACAATCTAAGACAGTGTTGGCGAACCTGTTTGGCACCAAGTGCCAGAAACCAGAAGAGCAGCTCCCTAGCTTGCACATGCATGCTGATCACCTGGTCTTCTGGTATCTGGTGCTCCCGGAAGAGCAACAGGCAACGACGGAGAGATGTCTCTGCATGCCACTTCCAGCATGCATGCCATAGGTTCGCTATCATGGATCTAAGACCACGGGCTGCCCCAAAAGCCTTAAGTACATTCATGAACTTCCAAACATGGTTAATTTAAATGTAAGTGACATCAAGGCAAATATATATTTTGGTCCTGGCCATTATTTTTTTGGAACATGCACCTACTCCACATCACATTTAAAGGCCAAGGGGGCCATTTAGCCTTATTCTTTCTCATTAGTTTCTCTTTTCTAGAAACCAAACAAATTGCACACACACGAAAAACTATACGTATCTATTTCAAGCTCCACACTCCGCATCCACTTGGAAAGAATCAAAAAGACGGAAAAGAATTGTCTGGAGAAAGAGTTTCCATTTTGGTTCTCATATAAAAATGACTGACTGACTAGAGCTTACACCTTACCTAATACTCAAAGAATATCTCACCATATTCATTGGATCTATACTTAGGTTTTCCTCCACTCTCCCTCTCCGCACAAGTTGTAGAATGGAAGCTTTGAACAGCTAAATTAAAGTTAAGGTCATCTCAGGGAATAATGCCAGCTAAGTCAGGCTTTTTTTTCAGAGATTTCAGAATAAAGTTCTATTTTTTTGACCTTGTGCCCTATACCAAATGCACACACATATACGTTTATTTTTTCCTTTCCTTCTTTCCACCCCTGCTGGATCTTCCATCTGCTACTGCAATATGTTCCTTCATTTATTTCAAAAAAGGACTATTCCTGCACTGACAGAAGGGCAGTCATAGCCCTGGGAAAAGAGGGAAGGCGGGGGTTGGCTAGCCAAGGCAGCAGGGCCAATGACAGTCACAAGTGACAGGAATCCTGAGTTCCCTAGTAATGAGTTGGAGGGAATGCATAAGGCCAAAACTTGGGGAGTTCTCTGGAGGAAGAGAAGTTTAAAAAGGTGGTGATGAGTTGACAGTGTCTTTTTGTCTTCATGCCTTTGCTGTGTGACATTGTACTGGTCTCCTTCCTGCCTCACAAACACCTTCCGGGAACAGTTACATGAGTCATATCTATTCTCTTTCCCACGTACTCTGTTCCCAGCCATACCATGGTTCCCAAGAGACAGAAGTCATTATTTCCATCTGAATGATTAGGGACTCCCAGCGCTGCCTGAAGGAGGTCCCATATAGAACATTTCTCATTACTTTTTGCAAGGGCAATGAATGTAGACTACAGCATGTAGCATTGAGGGATGAGGGCACCATTCAGCCTGCTTCCCCAAACCTCCAGCAGCTGGAAAAGCTGCATGTGATATACCCAGCTCTGGAAGTGGGTCAGAACCACGAGATGGTTTCTGGGTAAAGCACTCCTTTGGGAATTCAAAAGATCTGTCCTTGTTTCCCTTCCTTCCGTGGAGAATGCCATTCTTAAAAACAAGATTCTACCCAAATAGTTTCTCCACAGTAGAAGCATCAACCTAATCCTCGGTTTTCTCCTTCTCCTCAACTCCCTCCCTTCCCTTGAATTCCTTGGCTTTCCCCTTCATCTTTTCCTCCTCCTGCTCTCACCCCCCTCCAGTTCTTGGGCACCGCACTGCGCTTCAAAAAGGATTCTAGGATTTGTTTGTAGAAAGTGCTGACGGGACGGGAATTCTATGCAGTGCAGAGAGCAAGCAGCAAGATTTTTCCCTGCAAGAAAGGAGATGAGAGTAGAGAGTGAAAGAGAGTTTTGCACACAAGCGTAAACATGAATGGGGAATCTATGTACATAGTTGTATAAGCAAGGGCAATCATGCTTGCATTGTACTATGACATGCATACATCTGTGGTATGTGTAGCAAGCTCAAGTATGTGCGTAGCTTCGGAGAGAATTGTGCTGCCAAAGAAGATTTTGTTCTGTGCATGTATAAAGGCATATTTGGTGCATAGCCTAGAGCTTTTCTGGGTGCATTAGAGCAAACAGTGTATGGGAATATAAATTCATCTTTATATGAAATATAGTGTGTATATGTACATATGTGTGTACACACACACACACAAATATATATAAATATACTCTCAGAAAAAGTTTGAGTATACCAACAAACATTTTATATAGAATGTACTAATATCTATGAAAGGGAGTGTGTAGTTGTATTTAAGTGCAGATATATGCGAAATTTTGTTTGCCTGTCAGTCTGCAGTTAAACCAACTTAAACTTAATTGAAATTGGTAAATAAAGTTCCATTCAACAATTACCTTATTTGTATTGTAAAGTAGATTGGGGCATGGTGGTGCGTGTGTCAAACCGCAGAGAGATATGGGCAGGCAACGTGTTCTGTAATTTTAAAATTGAGTTATGGAAGGAATGAATAAATAGGTATAATCTCCCCAGAGCCCATATTCATATAGGGCCTATAAAATTGCATATTGTACTGAGATGAATATGTTAAATCATGGTAGGCTGGCTATGGCTGGGAGAAACCTAATTTGTGGAAGGAGGGGATTTGTGTGTGTGTTCGTGTGTGTGTGTGTGTATGCATGCATGCAGTTGAAGTTGAAGTGAGAAAATGATTTCTGCACACTTGTGCACATTAGCCTGGGGGAAAGTAAGTTGAAGATTGCCTGCAAATATTTACTTGTACATAATTATATATGGGACATACCTCAGAGGACAGTGTCAGATCCCACGTGGTGACAAAGCATTTGGTAATGATGTAGCAGCTAAAACTCCTGGACAATCAGAGTTTGTGTGAGTTGTGTGCATACCAATGGAGGGATGTGAATGAATGTGAAGTGTTCAGTATATGTGCAAGGGAGCACATGACTGTTTGCGTCATTGCTTGCTTTCACTGTTTTCTCAAGGGACTAAAATAGGAGAATGGTATAACAGAAGGCACATGAATGCCGAGCCTGAAATCTCAGCAGAATCCTTTCTGTTCTGGGCTCTTTATTCATTCATCCAAATTACTGATGTTAGAATAGTTAAAACATTCAAAATTCTGCTGAAAAAGAGCAAAAATTCAAGAGGGGGGGGAGGAGGAAAAGTTTTACCATCTCAAAATTCCCTTGTAACAACAAGGTTTTAAATCCCTAGCTTGCTCCCTAAATGGCACAATGGTTTATGGCCAAGTTGCAATGGTTCCTGTTCTTTTACAACCTATAATTCCCAGTGTGAAAATGCAACCAAAAAAATGGAACAAAGTTGACCTCAAAAGAGCTGTGACAGGATCACTGCAATTCTGCCCAAAAATAAACCAAAATTCACACCAAGGGAAGAGACCTGCAACCTGCATTCACTATGCAGATTAAAGAGCAGATACAGTCAGAAGGGTGGGAAATTTCCTTGTTTTTTTTTTTAATTCAGGCTCAGAGTCTCAAATCAAAATGTTGACTTTCGTGTCACCTAAGCAAATTATGTACCTGCATAATGCAACTGTCACTTGGTGAATGCTAAATAGGTATTATATTGTAATAATAGATTCCAGTTCCTCCAAGGAATAAAGCAAGTTCTTTTTGGTTCTTCCCTCCCCAGTCATTTATTGCATCCGTTTTACAAGGTAGATTAGTCTGAAAAAAGAATAATTGACCCAAAATCATGGAATGAATTTCATAATTGAGCAGCTAATGGAATCCCTTTTTTTTCTACTCCACCATCAGCTGAGAATTAATACAGAATGAATGGCTAGCCCAGAGGCGTCCAACCTTGTCAACTTTAAGACTCGTGCACTTCAACTCCCAGAATTCCCCACTCAGTCATGGCTGGGGAATTCTGGAAGTTGAAGTCCACAAGTCTTAAAGTTCTCAAGGTTAGATGCCTCTGGTTTAAAACCTTAGGCTATGACTGGGGAAGCATACTTATGAATTCTTTGTTTGCTATAAATTCTCAGAATGATCTTGATCATAGAGGAATATGAACTCACATCAGTTTCTTTGGAATAAAGATAAGACAAAAATGTAAAAAAAAGAGGATATTGGGCAATAGTCATATTATAGTTCCAAGAAAAACTTCCTTCAAGAAAGGCAATGTTTCCCATCCTCTCTTAGGATGCATGCAGAGACAAGGCTGGCTATCCCTACAAGATGTTGAGATTTCCCTGGTCTCTGATGCCTTTAAATCAAATTGTGGCCCCTAAATGCTTCAGCTATGCTAGCCAGAATTGTGGGAATTCCATCCCACCCTAGCTGAACGGTATCTTAATGAAGAAGGCTGCTTTAGAAGGTGGCCAGACAAACATTTGATTGATGGCTATTAAACATGGTGACCAACTATTACGAATTCAAGGAGGAGGCGTTGTTGAGAGTGGAGATTTGATGAAAACTCCACATCCAGTCAAATGGGAAGAAAACATTGGGAAAGACGTCCCACCAAGGAACCATGACCCCCAAAAATGGGCAGACACTAACAAGCTAAAACCTGTGTTGGGAAACAATCTGGATTTATTGGTAGACAGGCAATAGATTAGTTAGAGTTTTTGGCTTTTATGACAGCAAAAAGAAAGCATATGTATGCAACATACACAAACATGGTTAGCACCCCCATCCATAGTGAATCAGATGCAGATCAATCCATTTAATTGGTTATAGGGTGTAATGAATGAAGTACAATAAGCAGATAAGCCACTATCTCAGGATACTACTTAAAATAGATCTCTGTAATGTAGGGGTTGATATACAACAATACAGAAATGATAGGGGGGGAATTACTCACTGCTACATCATTTTGGGCTTTTTTCTTCCAACAGTTTTTAGACCTGACTTAGATATATTAAGATGGCAGAAACGACTGCAGGGGATACCATTTTTAAATGCAGATCCCTCCATTTGCTAAAAAAAAAAAAAACTTTTGCATAAGAAGAAAACTAGGCTAACACATCAGTATCTAATCTAATTGTCTAGCTAAAGTATGAGGATTTTTTAAAAAGTGGGCTACAATTTAAAAACGAAGTATGTCCTTCCCTCTTATCCCATACCTCAGTTTTCCCTCACTAACATTGGGATAAGTGGGGTATTTGCTGTCTCTTGGGATATACTTAATGGCTATTTGTTGAAGAGACAGTAGTTATTGGGAAGGGGCTGACTTTTGTAGGGTAGGTTGTTCCTTTTCTAGAAGAGTTTGTTCTTTTACAATTATGAGTTAGCACTAATGTTTTCCTTCCCTGTCCTTTCCTGTCTGACATTCTCGCCTCCCTGCTGTTCCTCTTTGTCTGCTTCTTCCCCATACGTTTGTCCTTCTGCATCTCTCCAGTATGTGGCCTTTGCCTCCCTCTTCTTCATCCTCATCTCCATCACCACTTTCTGCTTAGAGACCCATGAGGCTTTCAACCACTTCAAAAACAAGACAGAAATAATAAAGACGGGGAACAGTACCAGCGTAAAGGTGGACTATGAAATGGAAACAGAACCCTTCCTCACCTACGTGGAAGGGATGTGCGTCATCTGGTTCACCTTTGAGTTCCTCATCCGGGTCATCTTTTGCCCAGACAAAATGGAATTCATCAAGAGCACCCTCAACATCATCGACTTTGTGGCCATCCTGCCCTTCTACCTGGAAGTGGGCCTCAGTGGCCTCTCATCCAAAGCAGCCAAGGATGTGTTGGGCTTCCTGAGGGTGGTAAGATTTGTCCGGATCCTAAGGATCTTCAAGCTGACCCGGCATTTCGTAGGGCTGAGAGTCCTAGGTCACACGCTGAGGGCCAGCACCAATGAGTTCTTGCTCCTCATCATCTTCTTGGCCCTAGGGGTCTTGATCTTTGCCACCATGATCTATTATGCTGAAAGGATCGGTGCTGACCCAGATGACATAACGGGCAGCAAGCACACCGTCTTCAAGAACATCCCCATTGGGTTTTGGTGGGCTGTAGTGACCATGACGACTTTGGGCTATGGTGACATGTATCCTGAGACTTGGTCAGGCATGTTGGTGGGAGCACTGTGTGCCTTGGCTGGTGTGTTGACCATTGCCATGCCTGTGCCAGTCATCGTCAACAACTTTGGCATGTATTATTCGCTGGCTATGGCTAAGCAGAAACTACCAAAGAAAAAGAACAAGCACATCCCACGAGCCCCCCAACCTGGCTCACCCAACTACTGCAAACCAGACATGCAGTCCCCGCATCGCAGCAACCAGGGTGACTCATGCCCCTTGGCTCAAGAGGAGATAATCGAGATTAATCGGGCAGGTAAGGGGGAGACAGAATGGGCAGAAATAGTTAAATTAATTACATCTGAGTTAGATCTATATACTGTTTGTGATTTTCAAATATTCTAGCATCTAACAATTTCTCTTCCTGCTAAGAAATTAAAACTATAGGGAAGGAGGCACAGGTAGTCCTCAAACTTGCAACCAGAATTGCAACCATAATTTCTGTTGCTAAGAAAGGTGGTTATTAAATGAGTCATGCCCAATTTTACAACCTTCTTTCCACAGTCAAAACAAATTGCTGGGGTTGTTAAGTTAATCAACTGTCATTAAGCAAATTCAGTCCCCACCCCCATCCCTCCCTGGCTTTGCTTGCTGGCTGGAAAAGTCACAATTGACAATCACATGATCCCAAGAAGTTGCAACTATTGTAAATATATGCCAGTGGCCAAACTCTTGAATTTTGATCATATGATTGTGGGGATGCTGCAATGGTCGTAAGTGTGAGGACCTATTGTAAATGAATTTTTTTTCTGAATCGTAAATTCAAATAGTCGCTAAATGAATGATTGTAAGTTGAAGACTACCCGTACACAGAACCAGGTAGATTTAGGATTCCTGAGAATCTTAAAGAAATGTTTTTGGTTCACATGGGCTTTTTTACAATGTTGAGTCTCACTTTTGTACCACTTGGGAACAGAGGAGCACATCCAAGAATTATTTCTGCTTCCCAGCACTTCTCAAGCAGGCTGAAGGTGAAGAGGTTTGTAGCCCAACAGTGTCTGGGATACTAAGATTGTCCACAAGTGTATATGCTAGTTTGTGCCTTACAAGAAAGATTAATAGGAACATTTTCCAGGTGAGTTTACCATTAGCACTGATGTCTCTCATTGAAAACATCTTGGTAAATGTGTGATAAAATTTTAAGTCAAAAATCAACTACCGTGTGCTTGCACAGACCACAACTATCATCCTCAGAAAGTTATCTTCATCCCTCAAATTACATTAGGTTTTTTTAAAATAAAAATTTGTGAAATTGTAAAAATGTGGCAAGATTTAAGTGCAGTTTGCCCAAGAATGTTATACTCATAAAATCATGTATGATAGTGCAAAAAGTTCATGCAAGAACTTACAGCTTTGTAAGTTTCTAAAATAGGTAGATTTTTTAAAAAAAAGATCAGATAATGTTGCTTTTTTTTCAAACAAAGCTGAAATTATTATTCAATCTGTTTTGGAATGGAGTTATGTAACGCATTAGATTGCTAACCATAACAACAAAACAATAATCAAGAGCAAAAAGATAATGTCCCATGTATGTAAGCATAAATATTATAAGCTCCTGTTTGTGTCTCAAGTGCAAAAGTTCAAAATGCATAGACAGCATAGAGTTTCTTCTGTGGGAAACTGTTTAATTTCTTAAAGCAAATTATTAACCTTTACTCATCATTAAGTGAATCTGTGCCTCTCCAGATGTTGCTAAAATTCACCAACCTGGGCAATAGTGACGGATGTTGGGAGCTGTTGTTTTAATTCAGAAACATCTGGAGACCATATCTATTTAAGATCATGAAGGCATAGCTGGAAAGATCTTGCCAAGTAAGAGACAAAGAATAAAATTTTCCGTGGCCCAAGGATGATTTTTTTTAGTTCCTTACCTTGCTTCCAAGGACAATTCCTTTGCCCTTCCTACTCTTGACATTTTCAAATAGTGACATAAATGTCCTCAGGATTCTATTTCTCATTCTTCCCTTGCACATTTATCTTTTGTAGCAAAGAAAGCAACCAACTACTAGCCACTGAGCTGGTCCGATGGACTGTGAATGATGGAGGGAAACCCTCCATCTATATATATGACGTTGTATGCCCTTGAGGAAGTTGGGAAATGTGAAAAATAGGGGGCAGGAGAAGTTGGGATCTACTGGCAATGGAAAGCTACTTGACCTGCAGCACTTCGAAATGCTTCCAAACTATTTCTCCCAGTAATCTTTCTGGAGTATCTGCTGAGCTAAAAGTTAATCATCTCATGTGAGAAGATCTCCATGAGCCACAACAATATGCAGACAAAGAAGACTGACTGCAACATTGGATTGGTACAGCCCTTACATATGGAAGTGCCCTTTTCAAGGCATTAAAGAGGAAGCATTTGAAGCTTCTGTTTTCCTGTTAATCAGAATTGTTTTTACAGGAAATTAAAGATGGATTCTTATTCTGTAAGTAATAATAAGTAATATGAGACCCTAACATCTGTGTTAAATCTAGCCCAATTATTAATCAGTGACATAGACGTTAGTTGTAACACTGAATATTTTACAACTAGTCCATAAAATGAAACTCTTTGACACTGTTTTAGGCATACCAGCTTATTTGGAGGATTGCAATAGTGGCAAATATCTGTAGCTCTGGTGTAGGATAAGGGTAAGGGTTTGAGGATTCATTCACCCAGCTTGTGGGTTGGTTTCTGAATGGTTCATTACCAGGCTGGGTAACATCTTCTGCAGAGTTTAGGGGATGTCAGTGTTCTTCTGTTTTTAAAGGCTTCAGGTGTGGGTTTGTCAAGTGAGGGTCAGCTCTGAGTCATCAGTACAAGACTCACTAATGACTCAGAGCTGACCCATCCCTAGACTCTCACTTGACACCCACACCTGAAGCCCTTATAAACAGAAGAACACTGACATCCCCTAAACTCTGCAGAAGATGTTACCAGCTTGTTAACAAAACATTTGGAAACCAACCCACAGGCCCAGAGAATGAACCCTCACCCTTACTTGGAGGATACAGCAGAGGCAAAATTGTGTCAAGGCTAATTTCTGATCCTTTCCTCAAAATCCAAATGCCCTGCTATAGAGCTTACCCATCACTTTCCCATGGTAGATTGGAATTCTCCCAAATTCAAAACAATAGATTCCTTTACTCATTAGCTATGAAGCAAATGCTGGAAATATGAAGCATTTTGAAGCAAAAACCCTTTGGAAACCAAAACATATTGAGCATCAAAGCCCTCTTCATGGATTATACAAGAGCTGGCTGTTTTCCATACTGACACACTTAATGGCACTCAAATCTATTGTCTTGAGCAGCATTTCTCAACCTTGGCAACTTTAAGATAGGTGGACTTCAACTTCCAGAATTCTCCAGTTGAAATCCACCCATTTTAAAGTTGCCATGGTTGAGAAACAGTGGTTTTTTTCCTTATCTTTATTATTAACACCTCATGGCCTCTTATCTCTTCAGAGAGAGAGAAAAAGAAGGGATGGTTAAGAACCATATTTAGATTAGAAACTTTTCCTACACTGATAACTTTATAATACATCCCATAGATTGCATAATATCACCCCAGTGTAAAAGAAGGGGATGATGAAGGCCATGTTTGAATTAGAAAAATCTTCCTAAACTTATTTAATTTATTGAATAGAATTTGGATTGGAGGGATAGCTATATTAAAGAAGGTTGACCAAAGGTAGGGCTGACCTGTTATTTGATAGAATAAGGCAAACACGGACAGACAGCAGATACAGGGGAACAGCAACGGCACTTAAGGCTACAGCTGTTCCCTTCTGTTGCAAGACAGATGCATTGGCTCAGGACCTTGGCCGTCATCCCAGGTGATAGGAGTGAAGTAATGCCCAACCAGCAATTCACTCAATTCCTGTAGGTGAAATATTAGAATGGATTCCAAACTATCTTGGGCCAAGCTTGTCCAAAAGCCCTAAGGCAGCTAAAGAAGACTGTCTCCTATTGAAGGTGATAAAATATAGGCAACCCCCACTCCTCCTTCAGCATTATTGTTTCAAAGGTGCTTTTTCATAGAAAAAATGATAATAAAGGTTCTTATCTTTTTTCAAAAGGCAACTGGACTATCTTTGTTTTGCTTGAAGACGTTTTACTTCTCATTCAAGAAGCTTTTTTAATTCAGAAATGAAGAAGCTTCTTGGATGAGAAGACACTTTTTTTCTCAAGACTTTTATCAATTTTCCTGGCAGTGTGTCTAATTCTAGCAGGCATGATCAGCTCCTAGAAAATGTGAAAAAAATTCCTCAGAGCATAATTTCTTTGCAGTGCAGTTGTGAATTGAGAATTTTGTGTGTAGTCAGTAATTTGAAAGTAGTAGCCAATGCTATTTTTTTCTCTCTCTTTCTGACACCCACAACCAAAAACTCTTTCTCTTCAGCTATCTTCTCTCTTTGTATTTTGAACTGCTGACTCTTGGAGGTGGCATAAAAACTACTGCTGCATAAAAAGACCTACGTGTTGTTCCAGAAAGCAGTTTAGGTTATCCCACCTTGGCTATGGATTTGGAAGGATTTGTCCTTCCAAAATGACTCATACGTAAAGATCGAAGGGCCTGTTTTGGCAATTCAAGCCATTTTTGATTGAGAATTAGTATTCTTTTTCTTCCGTGGAAAAAAGGGAATGATATTGGCAATAATGCTTAGAAATAGGTGACTTAGATTCATGGGAACATTTTAGCTCTAGTGGAATTGTTAGTGATAGGGGCTAAAACATTCAAAAAATAGTTGCAGGAATTTGGTGTGTCTAGTTTAATGAAAAGAAGGACCGGGGAGTGATATGATAGCCTTGTAAGGGATTGCCACAAAGAAGAAGGAGTCAAGCTATTCTCCAAAAGCACCTGAAGGCAGGACAAGAAGCAATGGATGGAAACTAATCAAGGAGAGAAGGAACCTAGAATTAAGGAAAAATTTCTAAAGAAGAATTTCTAAAGAAAAAAAATCTTTAAGGCCTCTTCTTTCTTTGAGTGGCTAAAGAAGATTGCTGATCAGGGTAATTGCGCTGAGAAGGACAACAAAATACTTCTTGTCTACAACCCTTCTTGTCTTGAGAAAGAATATCCCAAATAGCCAGGATATTCAGGGTTGGACTAGCATATTATGTGCTGGCAAGAACAGGAAATTTACTAATAAAATCCCAGAAGGGAAGTGCAATGCACCTCCTTAGTAAACGCCGAGAGTTCAAACAGTGTTTCTCAACCTTGGTTGGTTGAAGATGTGTAGACTTCAGCTCTCAGAATTCCACAGCCAGCATGATGTGAAATTCTGAGAATTGAAGTCCACACATCTTCAATCAGCCAAGATTGAGAATCATCAATAGGATATTTGGGTTCCCTAACAACAGAAGAGGGAAAAATCAATAGGTAACTTTCTTTATTTTTTAGATTTATATCCTTCTTTAAATAGGAGTTGCACAAGTACTCCTCTCCTATTTTTCTCCAAATAATAACAATAATTCTGTTATACTTGGGTAGGTAGTGACTGGCCTGAAATTATCCAGTGAGCTTCTGTGGTTGAGGATGGGTTTGAACATGGATTTCCTCAGCGTCAGTCCCTTAACCATTACGTATGTCACTGTTTTTCAGCAATAGTTTGTTATTTCGGAGAGAAGGTTAGTTATGGTTGATTAGCAAGGCTTTTTGAGTTCAAGATTAAAACAGGACTGCCTTTATAGAAAAATAAATAAAGAGGGTTAATTCTTTCAAGCAGAACAGAGCTGGGTAGACAGGAAACTTAATAGCCCTGGAACAATCCGGACGCAGAAGAAATTCAGGTTTGCGGTGGAGGAACCCAACTGCAACCTGAAGCAAAGTGATCACTACAACTACTACACATCCTTATCCAACACATTTCTTTGGGGTTCACTCATTAAAAGGATCCTGAAGACAGAACGCAAAGCAGAAGTGGAAGGAAGAGAAGACTGTGTGATGACAGGCCTGCAGCGTCTACAATCAGTTCCTAGCTTGCTTTCCATCTGCTCCAGGTCCTTTGGGTCCAGGAAGCCCATTTGCAGCAAATACAACGGAGGAGCAAGGATTCACTTAATTTAACAGGCTCTTGGCTATGCACTGCATAGCAGGGGAGGCCAAAGGGGATGTGGTTGCTGGAGCTATTGCTGTCAGGGCACGGCACAAACAGCATCTGACAACTGCAACCTCAGTCTTTATGCCCAGCTTAATTTTACCTTAGTCTCTTTTTTACTTCACTAACAGCCTTACATTTTCCACTTGAGTTGCCTGATAACCCAATGCTTTTCGGTTTCCATGGCAACAAGTTGCCTGCAAATCCTTCAACTCAATTTATGCGCTCATTTCAATATATGAAATGATTAATATAAGTGGTGAGATTGCCTCGGAAGGCCTTTCCTTCCAGCATTATTTACTATTATTATACATGCTAATTTTTGTGGATCAAAATTGATCAAAGATGAAGTAATCTGAGCTTCTTGCCTCCTGTGGTATTCTGAGGGGCAGCCATTAAATGTAGCAGAGTGCTTATATAGGAATTTTTATTTTCTTTTTTTGGCAACAGATTTTCCTTGACTAGCCCTAATGCTCCATGTCAGGCTGCTATTCGCAGGAACAGCAATAACCATAAAACCATAAAATTGGGCAATCTTGAGGTTGTGAATTAATGTAATCCATTTAATTATCTTTGAAGCAAAAAAAAAAAAGATATTCACTCCAATTCTGTAAAGAAAAGTTCATTCTAAATAAATACAGAACTGCCAGGACTTATTTTGGAAAGATCGCTATTTGGAATGGTCATTAAAAAAATAATCTATGAACATTTAGCGAATGAGTGCTTATTTGGAAGGATCTGAGAAGAAAGGGGGAATTAAAATGTAAAAAAATCTTGGAAAACAATAGTAAAAATGGTTCCAGAAGATATCAAAGATTTATTTAATGAGTTCCTTTGAGTCCATACTGCCTATGGCTACTAGACAATTACCAGAGAGCTTTCTGTATCTCTCCACTACAGACCAAATGTGGCATCCCAGTTTTGGTAGCCTTAATACAGCCTTATGTGGAACACAATAATCTGAATAGCAATGGAGATAGTAACTGAATATATGTGGCTCTTTGAATACAGTTAAAATAAAATACCTATGCAGTAGAGGCATAATTTGACCTATGAGTCTTTATAAGCTCTACACATAAATTTAATAAATAAATGAACAAAGAAATATGTATAACAATTGCACAGATGGCTTATAAATGCTTCTCAAATGGCATCCATCTTTTCAAACTTCACCTTAGGGCTACAATATCTTCATCAAAACATTTCACAAGGTTAGCAAATTCTCCTCACTCCAGCCCCCTCTGCCCCCCAAAAGGTATAGTGTTTTATAGTACAATCCTAGCCATTGTTTAAAGTTGCAAAGAAACCAAACCACTCTAGTTTGCCATGTATCAAAATTGATGGCCATGCCATTGTGGCACCATAATTAAATCATTCTTCTATTTCAGATTGAATGGAATTGATTTCAAAAAGATATAAAGAGTTGAATATGACCTGGATATCTTGCCGCATTCCACATCTTGTTAAAGAGAGATTAATGTACATCTTGTTACACAGAATGATAATGTATTTTATTTTGGCTTGGTTACCATTGAGTTGGGATAGCTCATTTAGCTTTGGGCACAAGAGCATAAGAAGGTTGTTGACAAGAAATTCTAAGAATAACTATACAAATGCTAAAAGTGTCAAGAAGACTAATATATGAGAAAAAGTTGAGAGAATAGGATATCTTTAGGGCTCCTTGCAGTTTTCAGGGCCTTTTCTCTGGCATTAGGGAATTCCATGGAGATGTGCAACATTTGCTCAGCTGACAAATCAATGCAGGCTGCAGAAAGATTTCTGGAGGGCAAGAACTATAAAACCCATTACTTTAGTTTGGGGGGAAAGCCTGGAGGAGACGCATAGATGAGACAATTTTTCATGTGAGGAAGAATGGAAAAGTTATTCATCCTATCTGCTAAAAGATCAGTGAAAGAGGCAATAAAATTAAATTTAGGAATGACAGAGGTTTCATGTCAGTGTGGATAAACGTGCAGAATACAAAGTTGTTTATTGTGGCCCAAAAGCCTTCCAGAGATCTTTGCTCAAAGAAGCATATCTCTTTCAGCACGAAGAGCTTGCTAGTGCTCAAGCATGTATTTTGTCACTGGATAAATGGGAGCTTTTAGCGTTTCAGTTGCTATTTCAATTGTTGTGTAAAATATGTTTCCGTAAGGGTCATAGGCTATACCCCATTATGTCCATCGAAATCAGAGACTGTACCACTTGAACAAGGGTGCTCCTAATTCTGTACAAAGCAATGCCCTTCCACTTCAACAGTGTCTCAACATTTCAACAAACTTTATCCCCTTCCCTAAGAAAAATTGTTCTAACAGCATTGGATCATTCTAGAATAATTTCCTCACAAGTTACAACATAATGATTTTTGACAAGAACCTCTGATAGCCTCATCCATTCAAATGTCAAGTCATATTATCAGGTTAAAAATAAAACCAACAATAGATTCCTCCACAGGATTGCATGATTATAAGGGCCTGATTATATGTAGCTTATATTAAAGATCTGGACAAGATACGAGAACGCAGCTATGAAGGCCAAACACTGTATTTAGAACACTGTCTCTAAATGAAATAAATTTTCTATTTCAGACTATGATAATTCCCGAGGAAACCCAAAATCTCTTATATATGTGCTTTGCAGCAAACTGCAGTGACACTGTGTGTGTGTGTTGATGTCATCGCCAAATGTGACTTACTTGAGTCACAATGTCTGATTCAAGAACACAAGTCATAGCATTTGTATAATGACATCATTATGCATGTTTTGTTTATATCCTACCCATGGATACTTTTATTTGTACATTTTAAAAATTTGGTAGCCCTAACAATTTCAGGCAAATTGTTTTGTCTCTTTAGAAATTGATTAGTGAATTATATTAAAAATGCTCTTTTGGGCTTGCTTGTTTAATTGATTGGACAGTTGGACAGAAGTCTATCTGTCATCATTTCCACTACAGGACCTAACATTAGACTGCAATTCCTGAGGTAGATTCCTCGGGAACCTAATCATTATTTTTAAATAAATATTAGAAGAGCTGTGACCTATTGGATCATTGCTTCAGCGGTATTTCCTTATGAAATTCTTCTGTGCCTTTAACCTTCAACAATGGCAAAGTTTCTAAATATACTTGAAAAGTTCTTAAAAATTCAGGGAAATATTCATGGATGTAACTGTGTTAAAGGTAACCCATGTTAAAACGTATAGCACAGTCAAACATCAGGAAATGTTTTATGACATTTTGCATTATGTCATAAACTGGTTTATGATAATGTTTATGTCATAAAACATTTTATAAAATTGATCAAATTTCTATTCCATGGATGTCATGGGTACTGGTCTGGACCAGTTTTTGGGATGCATGCTGTAAATTAACCTATTTGAGGTACTTTGGTTGAAAAAGCTTTACACCATTTCTCTCAGTCATACACACAAGAGTTTTAGTAGAATATAGATGGGAATCCATTCTCAACACAAATCCAATTGAAAGACATGATAACTACCTTTATTTTAGTGTTCTTGAGCCACAGACTGGGGTGCAAAATCATGGCTAAATTGGTATTTAATATACAGCAACTGAACTGAGTATTGCCTAGGCCAAACTGCCAAAGCAGTTAAAGATAATTTTCTGAGTGGGGAAATATAGTCAACTTTAATTTTTGAACATAGGTTACACTTGAACAAAATCTTCTGAAACTTGACTGTTAATTGCTTGTCACTTGTAATTATAAGGAATCATTTACATCTTGGATTTGTAAGAAATAAAATTAAAATTAAATGCCTCGCTTCCCAGTAATATGTACTACTTTAAAAAGGTTTAAAGTATTTGGGTTAGGAGACTATTCACTGGAATTTTCACAAAGCAATCTGAGAAACAGTTTAAATTTTCCCCTAGATTTTCAAAACATATAATGTACTTTTAAAAACATAAGAAGAACCAGAGTTTTTCTAGATTAGATCAAAAGCCTATTTAATCAGCATTCATTTCTTCAAAGACGTATCAGAAGCTTCTGAGACATTTGTAAAACATGGGCATCAAATTTTGTTTGAATTCCCTACTGGTTGATATTTAGATTTAGAAGGTATTTCAGTGATCTTCTTAAATCTGCTCTATATTTTTTTTCTTTCCCTTTCCCCTCTTCATTTACAGATTCTAAGCAGAATGGCGATGCAGCGAATGCAGCTCTGGCTAATGAAGATTGCCCCACAATTGATCAGGCCCTGTCACCTGAGGAGAAGTCACCTGTCACACCTGGTGGCCGAGAGCGCTATAATCGTGACCGAGCCTGCTTCCTCCTCTCCACGGGTGATTTTGGGCAGTCACCTGATGGAAACATCCGAAAAGGTACGTGTACATACATCACCATCATTTCCCCCTGCCTATTTCTGCAAAGCTTGCATTCCATCCTCTAAGCTTATACCCAAGTACGTTATTTTCCACCCTTATCACTAATACCACCATAACCTTTGTCTTAATAAAATGTAGAGCTGCCACTTTTAGGGGATAAAGAGGACAATTGCAAATATGTTACTGACTTAAGTAAAAGTCTAATCCTGAGATAAAAATGGACATAATGTCCTAGCAACTATCAAGATCTCCATTTGTTCCACTCTAGTATCTTAATAACAGTATGCATTGTTCAAAGGACAGCAATATCTAGTATTACCTTTCCCAACCTGGTGCTTCCAGACATGTTTGACCATAATCCAGAGAACGCATTGGCCAAACTGATTGGGAATTCTGAGAGCTGTAGTCCAGTCTATCTAAATCAGTCTTTCCCAGATTGAGAAAACCTGCCACAGCACCTCGTTCCAGAAGACAATCTATGAACACAGCTGATTTTGAGCAGTTGAGATTTTGGGGAGAAGCTGGATTCTCTACCAGCATCACCAGTCAAAACTCTTGTTACATTATCTGCACACTTCCCCAGCTTCATTACCTCCCCCTTCCCCCAAACAAAGTTATATTTCCCTTATAAGCTTTTGCTTTTTCATCAGTATCCCCCATCCCACCACGTTTTCTCCCCATGTGTATCATTCTGTCTCACAATATTCGGCTGCAGTTGCTCTTCAGGTGTTTCAGGTTGTTCTTTTAAGGGAAGTTGCAGCAAATGACAACTAGTTATTTTACAGGAGTTTATTGGAAAGTCAGAGAAGTGACCATAAAGTGTTTGAGATTATTTCCCATTCTCCAAATTTGTATTAATAGAAGGGGGAGGGAGTAAATCTTGGGCTTAATTGACTTGCTTCAAATTCCTGCAACATTTTCATCCGAAACATAGAAATAATAAGTCTCTAGTCAGAGATCTTGTAATGGAAGATTTTCCCTATTGGAAACCTTGGGCTGGTTTTAGACTAGTGAATCTCAGCCTTGGCCACTTTTAGATGGATGGACTTCAACTCCCAGAATTCCCCAGCCAGCCTTATCCTTAGCTGGCTGGGGAATTCTGGGACTTGAAGTCCACCCATCTTAAAGTGGCTAAGATTGAGAAACATTGTTCAAGACTATAAACCTAATTGAAGACCTACTGGCCTAAGTGAAGAACCACTAGCCTGAGGTTCCCCAAAATGATAATTATCAACCTCCAGGGGCTGAGGGGAACATCCAAGGGTTTGTTGCTGGAAAAGACTGAAGGCCAAAGGAGAAGGGGATAGCAGAGGATGAGATGGTTAGATAGTGCACTCACGCAATGAACATGAATTTGGGCAAATTCCAGGAGGCCGTGGGGAGAACAAGGAAACCAGGGATGCTATGATCCATGGGCCACAAAGAGTTGGACACAACTTAACAATTGAACAACAACAACAAATATTTATTAAATCATTCCCATATAATAAATGTTTTTGGGGGGGTCAGTGAAGAATTTGAAGCTTCATGAAGAGGTTGATAAGCTGGCATTTTGCAACTCTTGTATTAGTCAGCCATGGCTGACTGTTTTATAAAATAAATAAATTTCCATATAAAAGAGAATCATGTTCCTTCCACTCAGCTTGCTCGCAGGTAGTCCTCGATTTATAACTTCATTTAATGGATGTTCAGAATTAAAACCACACTGAAAAAAGTGACTTATGACCAGTTCTCACACAGATGACCATTGCAGCATCCAGTAGTCACATCATCAAACTTTGGGTTCTTGGCAATCAACATGTATTTTACAATGGTTATAGTGTCCCTGGGACTGTCTGCAACTTTTGCAGTCGAGCCTCTGACAAGCAAAGTCAATGGAGTAGGCTAGATAAGGACTGCATGATTCACTTAACAACCGTAGCAAAAAGGTTGTAAAATGGGGCACAACACACTTCACAACTGCCTTGCTTAGCAATGGAAATTTTGGGCTTAATTGTGATTGTAAGTCGAGGACTACCTGTATTCTGCCCTTTCCTATTCAAAAACCCTGCAGACGCCAACTCCCTTGAGCTTAACTGGGATAGGTCACAAATTCAGTACTGATATTATTGGATAGGAAATCGCTAGCAATACCCAAACAATGCTTCTTTCTCAGTTTCTTCCTCCCTGTTTCCTTCAAAGAGTTCTCCTGTCAAAACTTCTATTGTTTTTTAGACACAGGTGATTCTCAAGAGAGAGATGTCAGGAGATTTCAGACTGCTAATTTAGGGTCAGGAAGCTGAATGCTTAGTGCTTATCCAGGAACCGTGTATCATGCTGGGCAAGTAACTTGGAACCATATAACAAAAAGGCTGAAAACCAAAATCTCACTTCTTTTAATATTAGGGCTACAATATCTGGCTTGCAAAATGCTGGTTAGACATTAAAAGGTAAAAGGTTCCCCTCCCAGATATGTGCTAGTAGTTCCTGGCTTTTCAAAGCTGAAGAGCCAGCGCTGTCCAAAGATGTCTCCGTGGTCATGTGGTCAGCATGACTAAATACCAAAGGCACACAGAACGGTGTTACCTTCACACCAACGGTGGTTCCTATTTTTCTACCTGCATTTTTACATGCTTTTGAACTGCTAGGTTGGCAGAAGCTGGGACAAGTAAAAGGAGCTCACTCCATTACACGGTGGTAGGGATTCGAACTGCCGAACTGCCGACCATTCTGATTGACAAGCTCAGCGTCTTAGCCCCTCTAAGCTGTCATCTAGGCATCATCCAAAGTTTTACAGCTTACATACAGTCTCTCTGCAGTACAGGTAGTCCTCGGCTTATGACCATAATCGGGACCAGAATTGCTGTTGCTAAGCAAGGTGTTAAATGAGTTATGCCCGGGTTTGCAATCTTTTTTGCCATGGTTGTTAAATGAAAGATACAGTTGTTAAAACTGGCTTCCCCCATTGACTTTGCTTGACAAAACTGGCTGGAGTGGTCACAAATGGCAATTACATGAGCCAGGGGTGCTGTAATTATCATTAAATACATGCCAGTTGCCAAGCACCCAGATTTAGATCACATGACTGTGGGGATATTACAATGGTTGTAAATGCAGTTTTAAGTTACTTTTTGTGTGTGTGTGTTATTGTAACTTTGAATAGTTGCTAAACCAATGGACAAAGAAAATGTCTATGGAGATTCTCAGTCATCCAGGTCACGGTTGTCCCAAAGGTTCCTTTTTTTTCAAGAGGACTTTCTGTTTTTTCTTTGAAGACGTTTTGCTTCTCATCCAAGAAGCTCATCCAAAGCTGAAGAAGCTTCTTAGGTGAGAAGCGAAACATCTTAAAAGAAAAACGTCTTGAAAGAAACTCCAGTTGCCTTTTGAAAAAGCACCTTTGGGACAATGGACGACGACTACATGTATTCAGATTGACTTCCAAATCAGTTCCAAATTTATTGATCAATCATTAAAAATTTTCATAATTTTTATTAATTCTGCTATTCTATTCAAAATTCCCAGTCCATATTGTTGTTGGTTTTTTTAAATCACTCATGCTAACTACATGACCAAATAACTGGTTAGGAAAATATTAGGTTGTTGCTATTGTTAACTCTGGATATAGTGATAATTAACTTTAGACTGTCAATGACACATCTGAAATTAATATTGCTGGAAAAGTTGTTGGTCATTTTTATGGAACTTTGCATCAACACTTTGCAGTCCTTCATTCTGCATTAGGTGAGACTTGACTGTAATTGTGTTCATCTCTCTGTGTGAAAAAGAATAAGAGGCTGTGATCCCTCTAGTCCAGAAGTCATTGTCAGCATGTTTGTGTGCTGTGTAAGTTCTGGTCTAGCATCTGTCAGAAACTGATCTTAGCAGCAGGCAAACTTTCAAACAGAGACAGGGTTGCCCCTGTCACAGCAGGCAAACAGGAGGTGACAGCAAACGAAAGCTTACAATGACTTTAATTCCACTAAGGAAGCGAGAGCTTTCATGGTGTTGCACAGTGGAGAAGACCAGCAAGCAATGGACAAGGAAAAAGCACAGAAGTGGAACAATCATCACAAAGTCCAAATTCTGACAATCGCCTTTCTATTCCAGAGGCGTAGACATTTGACCCAGGATTAAGTAGATTACAAAATATTTTCATTGGCCTTATTTCTGTTGGCATAAGGGTAGGCAGACTTTTAAGAGCCAAGGTGGCGCAGTGGTTAAATGCAGCACTGCAGGCTACTGCTAGATCAGCAGGTCAGCGGTTCAAATCTCACCAGCTCAGGGTTGACTCAGCCTTCCATCCTTCCGAGGTGGGTAAAATGAGGACCCAGATTGTTGGGGGCAATATGCTGACTCTCTGTAAACCGCTTAGAGAGGCCTGAAAGGCCTATGAAGCGGTATATAAGTCTACTGCTATTGCTATTGCTATTGCTAAGTTCATCCAGTGGAATGAAGGGAGTCCTTCATATAAAGAAGCAGACAGGGTTAATCAAATCATTTTTCAATGAACGAGTCAGTTAAAACAGAAACAAAAGTTCTGAAGGCAGAAAGACAATTCCCTTTGATTTTAAGTGGGATGTGCATATCCAGTACAACTGCACAGGATTCAGAGAGCCTGTTCTTCCTGAAGGAATGTGGTCTGATAGTCAAACCAATATTGATGAGTAAATCCAACCACTGTATTTTATGAGCCCAATATTCAGCTAAAAGAAGTATTGGAAATATTTAACATTTAAAACAATAGAATTGCTCTATCAGCCTATCTATCTACCGTATTTATTTATCTCTATCTCTCTGTCTGCATTGATCACTTTCTATCTATCTATCTATCTGTCTGTCTGTCTATCTATCTATCTATCTATATCTATCTATCTATCTAATCTATCTATCTATCTATCTATCTATCTATCTATCTATCTATCTATCTATCTATCTATCTATATACTGTATTGATCTCTCTTTTTAGCTATCTACTACAACTATCTTCTTATCTCTATCACTATCTATTGCCCTTACTCCTTTTTAGTTGGAAGTTGGACCCATATAATGTACTGGTTGGGTGTACTCTTTAATTCTGGTTTGTCTATAGCAAATTTTCCACCTAGTTGGAAAAAAAAGTTTGGATAAGCATGGAAAAATTGAAGCAGTTATTGAAATACCATTCAGTACCACAGGATAAACTTAAATTCATGGCAAAACACCTTTAAGGCCAAAGTCTGTTCAGTATACACTATTGAACAGGTTGCCTGTTTAAATAGATGGGGCACTTTCTAAGTACACATATTGCTAGTGAAAAAGAAACAAAAGGGTATTTCAATTTATCAGAGTGTTCTTTATGCAGCCATGCTGGTCTCTTTTGAGAGCTGTTATTTTTCTTCTTCATTGGTATGGTGGTAGACTGGGCTTTTATAATCTTGAGTTGTTTTCCCCTTGAGGATACTCATCCATGGAATCCTTCCCAAGCTCTAAGTTTATTGAAAGGTCTCTTAAAGTCAAAGACTCTAGTTTGACTTTGTTCTATTGCTTGTGCTTGCATAATGTTGAATTCCAATATTGTACTTCCCCCCAAAGTTCCTGTAGCTTCAACACCTTCTATCATTTTATTTCTGTTAATGAGAATTAAGTCCAATATGGCTGATCCTCTACTTCCCTTCTCTATTTTGGGGGAGAAAAAGTTTCTGTTAGATTTGTCAGAACCTGTTTGATTTTGCACTTGAGAGTTTGTCTCCCAATTGATGTCAGGATAGTTAAATCCCCCATTACTATTGTGATTTCCTCCTTCACACCTTAGCTAATTGACCAGCAGTGGAGAAAAAATGTTGCTGTTCCCATGTGTTGGCTAATTACTCCAAATGTATGCAGATTAAATCTTGTGAGGGGGATAAAGTATTGTTCAGATGCTGGTTTTTATTAATTGAAGTACAAAATCTAATTTGACCCAGGATAGGCTACTAGCTAATGTATCAGTGGCTTGTGCTGATTAAATGCATTTAATGAAGCTGGCTGGTAGCCTTCCAATATCTTGCAAACAAGAAACCTTCTCTTCACCAACGTAGCTTCCATGTTTACTGTATATTTGCCTCAAACTCAGCTGCAATGATTCCGTGAATATTTATGTCTCATGGGTTCATTTTTCCCAAGGACCATCCCTATTTGTGACTAGTCACTGTGTGGGATAGTCATATAAATTTGATCAATCAATAAATAAACAAATAGTTGTGCTCAATGAACAAAGATACTATTAATGACTATGAAGAAGTATATAAGTTATTGCTTGTAGTATGCATTCCCTGTGTTGACATTTTTCAGAGGCTGCCTTCTTCCCTAGAAGAGATAATTTATGCACTGCACTAGTGATAAATCTATATTGTTGCCAGTGAACATAATATATAAATAATTCGCGGTATGTGACACTATATACATAAGGAGTGTCAAATCTTGGCAACTTTAAGGCCTGGGGACTTCAACCGGTGGTGGGTTCCAAATCCTGTTCCAACCGAGACGCCTCCGCAAGCCTCCACGACGCTCCAGCTGCTCAGCGGAGCATTACGTAAGATGCCGTACACACCATGCATGCGTGTGGAAGTGGCAAAGGCGTAAAGGACAGGTAAGGAGCTCAGGCGGGCGGGCAGGCCCTCCGGAGCACCATACCAGAACGGTACCTGGTGCTCTGGACAGGCTTCGGTACACCCGTACCGGGGCATACTGCTTGCAACCCACCACTGAGTTCAACTCACAGAATTTCCCAGCCAGCCATGATGGCTGAGGAATTCTAGGAATTGAAGTCCAGAAGTTATAAAGTTGACAAGGTTGGATATTCCTGATGTAAAAAGTAAGGTGTGGTAGCGTATTACTATCCAGTGTTATCTCCTTGATTTGCAACCTTTTTTTACCCCAGACATTATCTGTCTGGAACCTCTTTATAAGCTAAAATCAGGTGGAACAAAGCAAAGTGCAATCAAAATGGGAGGGGGGGGGAAATGGGGACGACAACTTTGAGGACACTTTCTTTCTCAATCTATTTCTCTTCTGCCTCACAGGAGAGGGCTCAGGAAGCAAAAATATTGTAACTTTTACCAGAGATCCTATACCTACTCCAAATAGAACATAAATACTGCTACAGCTTCTCCATAGATTCATTGGCAAAATCCAATATTTTCATCAAAATGACTAAAGTACCACAATAATTCTGCAGTACCAGAGGAGCCCTCAACGCATATAGCCACACACATACAATTCAAATGGAAGTCTAGATTGGTGAGATGCTTTCAATGAACAATGCTTCTAAGACCTGCATTGGCAGGTACAGTAGCCCTCGACTTACAACCTTTTGTTAGTGGCCATTCAAAGTTATAATAACGGTTCAAAGAGGTTCACCACCAGTACTTACAACCATTATGACATGTCCATGTTCACATGTTCAAAATTTAGGCATTTGGCAACCAGCATGTACTGTATTTTTCACTCCATAAGATGCACTATTTTCCCTCCCAAAAGTGGAGCATCTTATGTAGTGAATATGGGCAACAGGCAACAGCGGCAAACAGTGGCAGCGATCCCTGCCACCTGGAACAGCTGATTGGTGGTATTCCGGGAGGCCGATCCAACCGTCAATCAGCTGCCTGGTGGCAAAGGCTCCAGCATTCCCCAGCAAAGGCAGCAGATACAGAGGAGGCAGGCTGCTTGCTGTTTGCTGCAAGGATTCTTGCCAGATGAATACTGGATGGACAGTGGGAGGCAGAGGCAGATTTTTTTTCTTGTTTTCCTCCTCTAAACCTAGGTGTGTCTTATGGAGCAAAAAATACAATAGTTATGATAGTTGCTGTGTCCCAGGATCATATGATCATTATTTGAAACCTTCCCAGCCAGCTTCTGAAAAGCAAAGACAATGGAGGAAGCTGGATTCACTTAACTGCAGTGCTTCGAATACTTGCAGCTCAAGGTTGAACTGTGGGATTCTTAGTGCTCTCTGAGCTGGTTGCACTGATGATGTTACCTAGTTGGGTAATAAAACATCTGCAAGAGACAAAAGGATAAGTTCAGGGAGCACTGGGGGCCTTGCAATGATTTGCTTCATAGTGGAAAAAATAGTTGCAAAATTGGGCACAACTTGTGTAACAATTGCCTTGCTTAGCAACAGAAATTCTGGTGTCAATTGTGGTCATGTCAAGGACCACTTGTAAATTGTTTTTGGAAGGTTTATCCCACAATTCTAATATTTTTACTGAAGAGCTTCTGATCAGCTTCCAAAGAAACATGCAAAGTTGGGAACGTAGTTTGGGTAATATGAAGAAGGCTGATTTTTTTTTTTTTAGTAAAATAAAATAAATGGTGTAATTAGGTAAGTGTAGGGAACCAACAATATCTTTTAAAGGCTTGCTTCTAAATTTTTCAGTTTCTTTTTTTAAATTTTCATCTACATGGAAATGTGCTTTAAATCAGCTGAGGGAAAAATCATTATTAATTTTCCTATTTGTACATGTGCATATTTTAAAACACATTGGAAATAAGGTCAACTGTCATTTGACAAAAGGTAACTATAAATTCCTATTTCAATTTAAGTAGCTGCTCCTGAAAAAGGTGACAATACAATTAGAAAAGGTATCTGAGTATAAGAGAGCACATTTTAAATAGCACTGAAGAAACTGCTTGTACTACATTTTTATGATTAACAAACATGATTTCAAAAATAGGGGAATTCAGGCTGACTTCAGTTGTAGCCCAACTTAAAAATTAAGTACTCTGTGGATCTTAATCCAAAATAAAATGAGAAATAGATCATTGCTGATTTGCATATGGTGATTAATCCACATATGCGCAAAAGAAAATTCCATATTGCTTAGCCCCAAGGCTAAGAGTATGCAGACAAAATTTAGATGTAGCTTAAGGCAAGAGCTGATAGCTTAAATCTCATATTAGGGGATGAGAGGCTATTTGGATTTTCATTTTCTTTAAAAATGTTCAAAGGTTTAATTTTTCACCAGTCAGGTTGAGTTTTTAGAGGAAACCCCACCAAAAGTCAAGGACACAGTCTGTATTTCACATTTATATATTTATTTATCTCTTTGCTTGCTTGCTTTTTTTTAAAAAAAAAAAATCTATTTCATGGTATTTGTAACCTGCCCGAAGCTTCAGACTCAACTGCAGGGTGCCACAGAAAAAAATCAGAAAATAAAAATTAAAAGAGAGATTCCTCCTCCTCTTCCCCAGATAGCTACATTAAACATTAAAAAGCATGGTTAAAAGCATAGTGGGATGATTTTCTTTTAACAACTTTATAAAATGATGGGATGGAAGGCAGAGATATCCACAGTTTGGCCTATCAAAACTATAGTCTACTCATCCTCGAAAGTGGCCAAGATAGCATTAAAAAGCCGCCCACATTATTTTTATAATTTTTCTTTTTACCAGTATCATAAAGAATAGTTTGGGTTGAACAGTGTCAAGATAGTCTCCATTACTCTAGAACAGTGTTTCTCAATTTCATTGACGTTAAGATATGTGGCCTTCAATTCCCAGAATTCCCTAGCAAGTCATTAATAGAAAATTTTCCAGTTCATTCAGATAAATGAAGATTTAGACCCAAGCTAGTGAGGGTGAACTGCTGTCTCAGAGATTAGTGTAGCATGATCTGATAACCCATCTGATAAGTTGTAAACAGCAATAAATAAAAATGCTGAGATTGTTTTAGACTTCATTACAAAAATTTAAGGAAGAGTTTTATTGGACAAATTAAGAAATTCAAGCACCATCAAGCAGTCATGTTCCTATTAAAATGACAATATTATATTTAAAAGGAATGCTTAGCATAGTTTAAATTCAAACTTTATTGAATCTTCCTCCAAACCTTGCCTGTTTGTTATTCTCTGAATGAAAGAAAATACTAATGATGATTTGATATTGGAACCTCTGGGAATCCAGAAGATAGAGAGACTGGATTTCTAAACAGAAAAATAATATTTTTCTTTTAAATATTATATTTTATAGATTCATTTCTTCCATAGGCAGCAGAGAAAAATCATGAGCCACTTAATGATGTTATCCTTATGACACCCAAATATTTCCCCAGTAGTCTTTTTAGGACCAAGAATGAATTAGAACCCCACCCCCCACCCCCCCGAATCAAAGCTAGCATTCCTAACCATGGCATCATTCCATTTAAACAGGAGGGAAGGAAAGATTAAAAATTAAAATTAATGGGAAAAATAATAACAGCTTTCTCCGAACTGGCACTTTCCAGATTTTCTGGAACAGCAACTCCCAAATTTTCCAGCCAAGAGTCTTGCTAGAGACCTTGAAAATTACCATTCTGGAGGCCTGTCAGGTTAAAAAGGATTGGTGTAATATGATAGAACAAGTGAGCCAAGCAACAGGCTGGGAGCAGAGCAGGTAAGCGGGCAAGTGGTTTCTACAGCCATGCCTCCCTTGACTTCATCACATGCTCATTTTCAGTGCCTCCTCCTCCTCACACCACCTCTGTCTGTTTTTCCCACCCGACCCCCTTTTCATCTCCATCCATTGCTCCTATCCCTACCCCTCCCTTTATTCCACTGCCCACCAAATCTGGGCCCCACAGGCGCCCGCCGCCTGCCACCGACAGCATTTGACTCCTCTGCCACCTCCTGGTACCTGCATGACTACAATGCCAACGCAGCTCCTTGGAAGCATGAGTAGGAGGCCTGGAAAGCAGGGAATTGGTGAGTAGGCTTTCCCCATTGCTCTCCATCCCCTTGACTCACACTTTCAGTTTGGTCTACTTGCACTTTGTAATCCCCTCCAAAAGAACATTTGACATCAACTCTGAAGTTTCCTCTTCCTCCGATTCAGGTTCTTGGTTTCATTTAGGCTTTTGTGGCAGTAGAATAACAGCAAAAAGAGGCCATAAGAACTGCATTGTCGGGAGGGAAGTCATTTGAGGAGAAACAAAAAGCAACAACAGGCTAGGCTAGATTGTCCTGCACAAACACTGTTTTTCATTTCTTTGCTGGTTTTCTTTTTGCAAAACGTTTTTGACATTTGAAAGCATTACAAATGTAATCATCTCTTTGTACAGGTAGTCCTCGACTTACAATCACATTTCAGTCTATAATTCTGTTGCTAAGTGAGGCAGTTGTAAAGTGCGTTCTGCTTATTTTAAAACTGTTTTTGCCACTGTTGCTAAGTGAATCACTGCAGTTGTTAAGGGAATCGTATAGTCATTAAGCAAATATGCCCCTCCCCATTGACTTTGCTTGTTGGAAGCTGGCTGGGAAGGTTACAAATGATGATCCCATGACCCCAGGACACTACAATTGATTTAAATACATACAGGCTGCCATGCACCCAAATTTTGATCGCATGACCATAGAGATGTTGCAATGGTAAAAAGTGTTAAAACCAGCCATAAATCACTTTTTTGAGTGCCGCTGTAATTTTCAATTACTAAACAAATGGTTGTAAGTCAAGGACTAGCTGTAGTCTAATACAATGCTATCAGCTTTTCAATTCACTGGCATCTCATTCTGTTTCATGTTTCAGCCAACCTTCGGATGTTTCCCCTATGTGAAGTAAAGTGGACAGAATCATATTCCTTTTTTTAGCACAGCAGGCTACATATAACATTAAATCTTGGAGTAATTTTAGGGGTCATAGAACTTTAGTGAAGGTATCGCGTAAGTCATTACTAAAACCTTCTACTTAGTGCAAGATACAGCAGTTATGATTTCAGGGGTTTGCAGTGAGTTAATTTTAGGAATAATTTAAAAATAGTCATAAGTATGACTGAAGTAGGGGCCTACATGATTGCAAAGCTCTGCAGAGGATGGCAGCAAAGAGATACAGTACAGAAAATCTATTTCTTGCTTCCCTCTGGTGGTTGAATAGGGGTTTGATTGATTGATTGAACCCATATCTGCTATTCTTACAGAAGATTTCAAGAACTCTAATACAGGTAGTCCTTGACTTACGACCACAATTAAGCCCAAATTTGTTGTTAAATGAGACGATGAGTTTTGCCCCATTTTAGTCCTTTTTTGCCACAATTGTTAAGTGAATCACTGCAGTTGGTAAGTTAGTAAGGGAATCTGGCTTCCCCATTCACTTTGCTTGTCAGAAGGTTGCAAAGGGAAATCACATGACCTTGGGACACAGTCACGGTCATAAGTATGAACCATCTGAATTTTGATCACAGGATTGTGGGGATGCTGCAACTGTGAAAAACAGTCATAAATCATTTTTCTCATTGTAAGTTTGAATGGTCACTAAATGAACTGTTGTAAGTCGAGGACTACCTGTAGATTGGACCAATTATTTTTTTAAAATTTTACATGTATGCTGCCTAATTACAAGACTAATTATTATTCTTATATAATCCTGTAGCATTTGTCCCTCAAAGGCCATTTTCTAGATCATTGACCCTGTTGCCCCCTGGCAATGCTAATTAAAAATACGCTGCTACTGTATTGGACATGAAATTTCCATTCAACTGCAATGGCCAAAGGCTATTAAAATGTTGCTTCTGTGAGTAGGTTATTCTTTATCCTCATTAAAGCCATTTAAATTGGAAGTGATCATCTGTTGTACCACTAATAGCCTAGTGTTATCTCTGTCAACCTATTTATTACTATAAAAATAGTTCTCCTAAACGAGAGACCTTCTAGTATTATAGGAAAGAGGAAAAACCTTTGTGTAATCACTCTACTGTACGCCATTCTTGTTTTATAATTTTTAATTTCAGAATTAGCTGCTTGTCCGGTTGAAGGACTCCAAGGGTTTTGTTCTCTACACTAATCATTTTTGTACATTTTATAGAATCTGTAGCATAAATGTCCACTTAACGAGTTTAATATTTCTTTTAAGAAATTATATGCTGTACTTCACTGAGCTATGTGGGACTGACAACTTATGGACTATGTTGGACCCTTTTATGTCAAATCTTTTTTATATGCTAAATATATCACAAATAAAGGTTCAATTGTATTTGGAGAGCTGTTGGAGAACAATCCACTGAAGGCGTTTTCTATTACTTAGCTCAGACTGTTTCTCAGACCTGGCAACTTTCAGACAGGTGGACTCCAATTCCCAGAATTCCTAGCCAAGGCAAAGTTGCCAAATCTCAGAACAATGAATTAGTTGCAGAAGCTACCTTCTTTTGGAATATTAATAGGGAATAGCATCAGGACAACCTTGTTTGAGCTTGGAAATCAAGCAGGGTCTGCTGTAGTTAGGACTAGAGCAGGGGTGTCAAACTCAAGGCCCAAGGGCCGGATGCCCAGGGTTGCTTAGATATGGCCAACAGGGCCACCCTGGAAACAGCAAAGGACTACCCACGGAGCTTCTGCCAGCTCTGTTTTTCCTGGCAGAGCGTTGCAGGAGGCAGTTGCAGCCAAAAATGGAGGTTGCGATGGCCGTGAGTGGCCCTCCCGAGTTCCTTTTTAACTGGCAGAGGGTTGCATGAAGCCGTCACAGCTGAAAACAGAGCTCAGGAGCTCATTTTCACTGGAATAGCACTTGGGCCGCCACAGGCGCCCCTGACACAAGTGACGTCCCACTGGTCACACCCACCCTAGTCATGCCCACCCTGGCCCCCCAAAGTCAAACACAATCCTGATGCGGCCCTCAGTGGAATTGAGTTTGACACCCCTGGACTAGAGAAAACTCAGAAGATTCAAAATCTTTCATTGGAAAAAATGGTGTCCAGATAAGGAGGGCAGAACAATAACTTTGCCCATCAATAGTTAGGATGTAGGATGAATACACGGGATACTTGACAAACTCTTTTTCTCTTACAGTAAACCAGGACCTGTTCAGTGCTGAATTGATAACTGGCATATTCATTACTATGGAAGAGAAGCTCATTGGTTTTATTCAGGCAGAAAGGGTATTATACATATCCGTTTATCACTGGAAGGGATTGTGCTGGGGGTGTCTACAGGGAAGTGGTAAAAAAATAGTCACTATGGCAGCCGCAACAATGGGTTTGAAATCCTGTCTCCTTTTTTACCTAGGATCAAGATACCACAAAGTTTGAGAAACCTCACAGTACAAGTAGTCCTCGACTTACAACAGTTCCTTTAGTGACCGTTCGAAGTTACAATGGTACTGAAAAAAGTGACTTGTGACTGTTTTTCACACTTATAACCATTGCAACCATCCCCATGATTATGTGATCAAAATTCAGATGCTTAGCAATAAGTTCACATTTATGACGGTTGCCGTGTCCTGGAGTCATGTGATCACTTTTTGCAACCATCTGACAATCAAAGTCAATGGGGAAGTTAGATACTCTTAACCATGTTACTAACTTAACAACTGTAGTGATTCACTTAACAACTGTTGCAGAAAAGGTTGTAAAGTGGGGGGAATCACTTAACAAACATCTCACAACAGAATTTTTGGGATCAATTATGGTCATAAGTCAAGGACTACCTGCAGTGATTTCCATGTGTGTATTTATATAGAGAGCAGTGTTTCTAACCTCAGCAAATTTAAAATGTGTGGAACAGGCTGGGGAATTTTGGGAGTTGAACTCCATATATCTTAAAGTTGCTGAACTTGAGAAAAACTAATATAGAGCAGTATATGCAAATATGCAAACCAGCAGATTTTTAAATCCTCTTTTTAAGCAGTGCTTTTCTATTATTGAAGTGATGCTATTTATACTGTCACTGTAAATCTCTGTCAAAAGCTTAGATACACACAAACAGGCAATGTGTTAGTATCAGGCAGTTCACTTAATTGCACCACCATTTTATATAATTTTGGAACATGGGCACTTATGTACATTACACACTCACTAGTTACCAGCAGAATTTTTCCCCTCTCCAATTTCTGAAAAACATACCAAAAAAATGTATCAGGCTATCTCTTCAATCTTGTCTACTCTTGTCTTCTATGGTACAGATAAAATAACAATTAACTACTTCGGGTTAATCACAAGCCATAGCATATCATGTTAGTCCCTTGCCAGACCTTTCTTCTTACTTTTAAATTAAGAGTTTATTTGTGTTTAACAGAAGACCGACAAAAAGCCTCAAATCCAGTAAGGGACACACCAAAGGAAAAGAAAGTGACCAAGAATGAGCAGATGTGAACAAATTGTAAGAACGTTATTTTTAGGCATGCCGTTAATTTCAGTCTCAGAGCTCAAGGTAGTCTATTCTATATATAGATTTCTCCAACCCAGGGTGCTCCGGATGTGGGAGGCCCTCCAGAGGCTGGGTTGGGAATTACAAGAGTCAAAATTCAGCACATGGAAATGGTACCATGTTGGGGGAAAGCTGCTTTAATAGGCATATAGACAAGTTGTAGCCCCTCCCACTCCCCCCCCCCCTTTTTTACAATCAGGATCAGGATTAAAATTTAAAAGAAACAGCAGCAAAGCTGGGCCAAGTCACTCAAAAGTTTGCCAGTTTGTGTTAGGTGCCAATATCTTCATTTCTATTCTTCTCACTTATCATATGTATAGGCACAGACTCATACATACCTTCCTAATTCCCCCTCCTCCCCCGCTTCCATGTCCTATGTGCTTTGGCTTTATTTCATTATTATCTGTTTTCATTTTCAGGGCAAATATTGCGCCTGTCCATGGAAGAGAACGATGGGGAGCCCCACATCCCTAGAACTGAGAGTTGGGATGTCAAATAGTACCTGCTCTTAAAGCATAGAAAGGAGGGGAAAAGAGAATGCTCTAAAAAGCAGTGTTTTTCAAACCTGGCAACTTTAAGATGTGTGCACTTCCATTTTCAGAATTCCTCAGCCAACCATGCTGGCTAGGGAATTCTGGGAGTTGAAGCCAACACCTCTTAAAATTGCCAAGTTTGAAAAACGCCTCTTTAAAGGGACATTGAAGATGGACACCATTAGGGGAACAAATTGATGGAGCATGGGGCTATGAGTACAGAGCTGAAGTGAAATTGGGAGAAGCTGAATTGTTGAAGGGGTAAAAAAGCAGACAAGATAATCTGTGGCTTGACTGAGTCGCAGAGTAACATCTCAACACAGTCCATCAAGTGACAAAAGCTTCTTGTTCCTGGCAGAGATGGGGCTTCCCTCGTGTTCTTCCCAGGGGTGGGCTGCATCAATATTTGATTCCAATTAATGCCCCATTTCATACGTCTTGTAGGGTCTACCCTGTATTCTCGTAACGCCCCGACTGCGTGAGCCAGGTACGTATCTGGTGCCATACACCTCAGCCTGCTTATTTATACACCTGGGGGTGAATGGGGGGCATTTTCCATTTTTTACAGGCAGCTGATTAGAGATGTCTGGATGAAGCTGGGGCTTCATGCCAGCCTCTGGTTCAGGGGTTGGGTGGAGAAGGACAAGAATCCAAAACAGTTCCATCAAGCAGCCTTTAGACTTCTTGTCATGGCCTAATTGCTTATGCCAATATTTGTAGCCCCACAGGATTGAAAAAATTAAGTCACGAAGATTCTGTGCATTAGGTGCAATTCTTAGGGGATCCTAGTCTTGGTTGCACAGTTTCATTGCCAGGCAGTACCATGGTTCTCATTTTATGCTTTCCATTGGATCAGATTCAAACAATGTTGTCCATCCAAATTCACACCTTTTAGTTTTCCTTTGTGTGCAAATCAGTGCTCCTCTCTTTTTTCCATGTGCCCATTGTTTTGCATATGTTTACCTAAGCTTTTGTCTTATGAGCATATGCAAAACCCCAAATCATGGCCAAGGAAATAAATGAGTGGCTTGCCCTGGTTGCAAAATTGAATTCTGGGTGTAGACAACAGTGTGTGCAAAAGCAGGTAAGTGTCAAACGGAGTGGCTGGTGAAATGTTTGGATATCGTTGCATGCCAAGAAAGCTCGTCTTCCCATTTGCACACTCAAAACTAGTGCTAATGGGACAGAAACAATGCAATGCATTTGCATGCATACCCCGTTCGAGCTGCAGATGAACCTAAAGGGTAAGCGTGCAATCTGCTGCTTAATTGCGTTTAATTTAAAGAGTTGCACGTGAGAATAAACTGGATAGTCTCCTTGCTTTTAAGTTTCGCTTCATTCAAGTAATTCTGGACAATTTTAAAGAATTGTGCAGTAAAAAGTAAAAGTTTACTTAGTGTGAGCGAATCTTAGAATGTGCAAACTGTTCCTGTGCAAGTAAAAATGAACCGATGAGCACAGAAAATCTGCACTTTGCACGTGCTGTTATTTCTTTTGCTCCATGCAGCGTGTCAAAAGAAAGGGTGAGCACATGCTGATTATATGCAAAACTCTCCTTCTTCTGCACACAAAGGAGTGAATGTTTGCTTGCACAAGCTATCCTGCTTAGCATTTCCAGCCCGTATGATCAGGTATTTGTGTCTTTCTTTGTTCCCAGCTCTGATTACCGCCTGAGACTGGCTGGGCATGTGAACTCCAGCGCTCCCTGGAGGAGGTCAGCCTTGCTCTGCTTTCACTCCAATCTCACTTGTTGCTTTTGGTGTGGGGATGGGGGCTGCTGGTGAATAAGTAAGGAAGCCTGAGGGCATGGTCCTGTCTTTAGTCAGGATCATTTTCTTTCTCCTGCTCAGGACTGAATTGGGGCATCACACGAGATCTATTTAGATGTGTTTGCATGACCCCTCTAGTTCAGTGTTTTTCAACCTTTTTTGTGCAAAGGCACACTTTTTTCATGAAAAAAATCACGAGGCACACCACCATTAGAAAATGTTAAAAAAAATTAACTCTGTGCCTATATTGACTCTAGGCAGGTGTTTTTCCCACGGCACACCTTACACTATGTCACGGCACACTAGTGTGCCGCGGCACAGTGGTTGAAAAACACTGCTCTAGTTAACTTATTAAGTCAGTTGTGGAATCATAAAATAATCAAGGTTAGCACATCACTGTTAGGCTAAATCATTGTCACCTTGTTTCTGATCATTGCGTCATGTGAACACACCATGTGTGTAGCAGGGCTGAGCTGCAGCCATCTCTGACATGGAATAACTCTTTTGCTTGACAGTACAGGTAGTCCTCAATTTACAACCTTTCGTTCATAGTTATGAAGGATTCAAAAAAGATGTACTGACATGACCCTTGTACCACCCCTGCAAGTAACATGATCATAATTTAGAGACTTGGCAACTGACTTCAATTTATGACCAGTTGCAGCATCCAATCATATGATTGTGATTTGCAAGCTTTTTTGCCAGATCCCAGCAAAAACAAAAAGCTAGGTAACCTCAACAATTGTGTGATTCACTTAACAATTGTTTGATTTGTTTAATGGCAGTGGTAATTTGCTTAATAAACAATGTCATAAAAATAATTGTAAAATCGGGTCCAGCTTGGTATACAACTGCAATGACTTATAAATGAAGATGCCAGTCCCAATTATGGTCATACATCAA